>NW_027650777.1:20000-44208 GCF_965287045.1 Carcharhinus amblyrhynchos
TCGTCCTGGGGTGGGGGGTGGAGCCGGGACTGGGGAAAGGGCCACACAGGTAGAATGAGAGTTTGCGACTTCTACTGCAGGGGAACCGGATGAAGATTTTGATGGGGACTCAGAGAAAGCCTGAAGGGAGAGCAGGATGAGATATTGGGTACATTGACAGGCCTGTCAGGGAGCTTGGCCCCCCTTCAGGAGCTCGGGGCAGGGCGCAGGAGAGTTTGGAGATCATTCTTTCCCATTCAGAAATGTTGCTAACTCCATAACAAGACCTGTGGATCCGACCATGACAGAACATAGAACATTACAGCGCAGAACAGGCCCTTCGGCCCACGATGTTGCGCCGACCAGTTAAAAAACAATGGCCCTCTAACCTAAACCAATCCCTTTCCATCCATAAACCTATCCACGGATCTCTTAAACGCCCCCAAACTAGGCGCATTTACAACTGCAGCAGGCAAGGCATTCCAATCCCTCACCACCCTCTGGGTAAAGAACCTACCCCTGACATCCGTCCTATAACTACCCCCCCTTAATTTAAAGCCATGCCCCCTCGTGCTAGCTTTCTCCATCCTGAATTCAATCCCCCTACCAATAAACGCCAAGACACCGTATGCCTTCCTAACAACTTTATCTACTTGATTCCCAACTTTCAGGCCTCTCATGACCAACCCTTCAACTAAGGGGAACAGCTGCTCCCAATCCACTCTGTCTATGCCCCTCATAATCTTGAACACCTCAACCAGGTCACCCCTCAGTCTGACTGTGTTTACCCCAGTCCAACGTCGGCATCTCCACACCAGAGAAAACAACCCAAGCCTACCCAACCTCGCTTCGTAACTGAAATGTTCCACCCCAGGCAACATCCTGGTGGCAGTCCTCCTCACCCCACCCAGTGTGTTCACACCCTTCCGATAATGTGGAGACCAGAACTGCACCCAGTTCTCCAGCTGTGACCTCACCAAAATTCTATACAACTCCAACGTGATTTCCCTGATTTTGTAATCTATGCCCCGAATGATAAAGGCAAGTGTGCCTTTTCCACCACCCAACTAGCATGCTGTTCTGCTTTACGAGATCTGTGGGCAAACACACCAAGGTCCCTACCATTCACTGAGCACTTTCTTGTCAAATGACCCTTCCCATCCCACACTTTCCAGGGTTAAATTCTATCTGCCACTTATCTGCCCATTTGACCATTCCGTCCAAATCCTCTTGTAGTCCAAGGCACTCAGCCTCACTGTTACGCAGCCGGCCAATCTTTGTGTCATCCGCAAACTTACTGATCCTACCCCCTCCCCAAATATTCATCAATGTCATTTATATAAATGATGAATAAAAGGGGACTCAGCACAGATCCCTGTGGTACCCCACTGGACACTGGCTTCCAGTCACTAAAGCAGCCTTCTGTCTTCACCCTCTGTCTCCCACAACTGAGCCAATTTTGAATCCACTTTATCAAATTACCCTGTACCCCATGTGCATTTACTTTCTTTACAAATCTCCCATGTGGGACCTTCCCAAAGGCTTTGCTGAAATCTGTGTAAACTACATCGACTGCACTACCCTAATCTACACACCTGGTCACCTCCTCAAATAATTCAGTCAGATTTGTTCGGCGTGACCTCCCTCTGACGAAGCCTCGCTGACTCTCCCTGATCAGGCTATACCTCAACAACTGATCACTTCCCAGCTGCTTAATGACTTTATCTGAGACTGTGTCCCATTGGGTACGGCTATCAGCATCTCATCACCTGAATAATCCCAGCTATCAAACCGTACTCAGCACACAACCGATACAGGCCTCTCCTTACCTGAATGTCACAGAGCAGACAGCATCTCGGTGCAGACAGCGTCTCGGTGCAGACAGGGTCTCCGTGCAGACGGCGTCTCGGTGCAGACAGCGTCTCCGTGCAGACGGCGTCTCCGTGCAGACGGCGTCTCGGTGCAGACAGCGTCTCCGTGCAGACGGCGTCTCGGTGCAGACAGGGTCTCGGTGCAGACAGCGTCTCGGAGCAGACGGCGTCTCGGTGCAGACAGGGTCTCGGTGCAGACAGCGTCTCGGTACAGACAGCGTCTCGGTACAGACAGGGTCTCGGTGCAGACAGCGTCTCCGTGCAGACGGCGTCTCGGTGCAGACGGCGTCTCGGTGCAGACGGCGTCTCGGTACAGACGGCGTCTCGGTGCAGACGGCGTCTCGGTGCAGACGGCGTCTCGGTGCAGACGGCGTCTCGGTGCAGACGGCGTCTCGGTGCAGACAGGGTCGCGGTGCAGACAGGGTCTCGGTGCAGACAGTGTCTCGGTGCAGACGGGGTCTCGGTGCAGACGGGGTCTCGGTGCAGACAGCGTCTCGGTGCAGACAGGGTCTCGGTGCAGACAGGGTCTCGGTGCAGACAGCGTCTTGGTGCAGACAGGGTCTCGGTGCAGACAGGGTCTCGGTGCAGACAGTGTCTCGGTGCAGACAGCGTCTTGGTGCAGACGGGGTCTCGGTGCAGACGGGGTCTTGGTGCAGACAGGGTCTCGGTGCAGACAGGGTCTCGGTGCAGACAGGGTCTCGGTGCAGACAGGGTCTCGGTGCAGACGGCGTCTCGGTGCAGACAGGGTCTCGGTGCAGACAGGGTCTCGGTGCAGACAGGGTCTCGGTGCAGACGGCGTCTCGGTGCAGACAGGGTCTCGGTGCAGACAGGGTCTCGGTGCAGACAGGGTCTCGGTACAGACAGGGTCTCGGTGCAGACGGCGTCTCGGAGCTGCCTATTGCTCCTGGTTTTCTCTGAGCTCCAGTTCCTCAGGAATGGGAAGTTAACGATGGTTTGTGGAGAGGTGATGACTATTTCTTGGTGGCTTTGAATGTTCAGTCAGTCCATTTGAGGCAGAGTGGGAGACTGCACTTCAAATATGTTGAATGCCACTGGTTTTTGTTCACTGGTGAAAGCAGTCCCATTATCGTATCCAGCACCTGTGGCAACCCATGTGGAGTAAATATCTGTCCCAATTTCTCGACAGTTGATGACAAAGTTGTGGGCTTCATTTTGTGTATGTTCAACCATTCGGAGTGCATATCTGATATGAGTGGGAACATGTTTGCCCATGAATGGACCCACAAAATCGACATGTAGTTGCACCCACGGTTGGCCTGGCCACTCCAAAAGGTCCACAGACAGTTTTTGCTGCATTTGACATTGACCACATTGCTTGACCAGATTCACGATGTTAGCACCTATTCCAAACACAACTTCATGTGAGCATTTTCATCTCTGTCAGCCCACGATGAACACAGGGTACTCTTGTAACAACGGGGGTGAGCTTACCGTTCGCAGGGCAATGGGCAGGGCAGGCTGGTAAGATCGGCAGAGAACCGAAAGGTCAGGTTCACGCCCGATTCCCCACCTCTCGCCATCTTACTGGCACCGGAGTGTGCTCTGATAGTGCAGAAAATGTACATTCTGAATGTTTGGTATATGGAGGCTCTGAGGCTGTGGTATTTGCAGGTTATGGCTGCATTCTGATGATGTGGGTATATGGAAAATCTCAAGATGTGGTATATGGATGCTCTGGCAGTATTTTGAAGGTGTGGTATATGTAAGTTGTGAGAGTGCAGTATACGGAGATTCTGAAGGTGTGCAGTAAATAGAGGGTGTGAGGGTGTGGTATATGGAGGGTGTGAAGGTGTGGTATATGGAGGGTGTGAAGGTGTGGTATATGGAGGGTGTGAAGGTGCGGTATATGGAGGGTGTGAAGGTGCGGTATATGGAGGGTGTGAAGGTGCGGTATATGGAGGGTGTGAGGGTGCGGTATATGGAGGGTGTGAGGGTGCGGTATATGGAGGGTGTGAAGGTGCGGTATATGGAGGGTGTGAAGGTGTGGTATATGGAGGGTGTGAGGGTGCGGTATATGGAGGGTGTGAGGGTGCGGTATATGGAGGGTGTGAAGGTGCGGTATATGGAGGGTGTGAAGGTGTGGTATATGGAGGGTGTGAGGGTGCGGTATATGGAGGGTGTGAAGGTGCGGTATATGGAGGGTGTGAAGGTGCGGTATATGGAGGGTGTGAGGGTGCGGTATATGGAGGGTGTGAGGGTGCGGTATATGGAGGGTGTGAGGGTGCGGTATATGGAGGGTGTGAGGGTGCGGTATATGGAGGGTGTGAGGGTGCGGTATATGGAGGGTGTGAAGGAGCGGTATACTGAGGGTGTGAGGGTGTGGTATATGGAGGGTGTGAAGGAGTGGTATACTGAGGGTGTGAAGGTGTGGTATATGGAGGGTGTGCAGGTGTGGTATGTGGAGGGTGTGAGGGTGCGGTATACGGAGGGTATGAAGGTGCGGTATACTGAGGGTATGAGGGTGTGGTATATGGAGGGTGTGAAGGTGCGGTATATGGAGGGTGTGAAGGTGCGGTATATGGAGGGTGCGAGGGTGCGGTATATGGAGGGTGCGAGGGTGCGGTATATGGAGGGTGCGAGGGTGCGGTATATGGAGGGTGCGAGGGTGCGGTATATGGAGGGTGCGAGGGTGCGGTATATGGAGGGTGCGAGGGTGCGGTATATGGAGGGTGCGAGGGTGCGGTATATGGAGGGTGCGAGGGTGCGGTATATGGAGGGTGCGAGGGTGCGGTATATGGAGGGTGCGAGGGTGCGGTATATGGAGGGTGTGAGGGTGCGGTATATGGAGGGTGTGAGGGTGTGGTATATGGAGGGTGTGAGGGTGTGGTATATGGAGGGTGTGAGGGTGCGGTATATGGAGGGTGCGGGGGTGCGGTATATGGAGGGTGTGAGGGTGCGGTATATGGAGGGTGTGAGGGTGCGGTATATGGAGGGTGCGAGGGTGCGGTATATGGAGGGTGTGAGGGTGCGGTATATAAGAACATAAGAAATAGGAGCAGGAGTAGGCCATCTGGCCCTTCGAGCCTGCCCCGCCATTCAATAAGATCATGGCTGATCTGTCGTGGCTCAGTTCCACTTTCCCGCCCTCTCCCCATAACCCTTAATCCCCTCTCTTATCAAAAACCCATCAACCCGCTTCTTAAAAATATTTAGTGAGGCAGCCTCCACCACTTCAACGGGCAGAGAATTCCAGAGATTCACCACCCTTTGAGTGAAGAAGTTCCTCCTCAACTCCGTTCTGAACCGCCCCCCCTTTATCTTGAGGCTGTGCCCCCTAGTCCTACTGTCTTTTTTGAGCGGGAAGAGTCTCTCCACCTCTATCCTATCCATCCCATTCATCATCTTATACGTCTCAATGAGATCTCCCCTCATTCTTCTAAACTCTAACGAGTACAAGCCTAGTTTATTCAGCCTCTCCTCATAGCTCAACCCCCTCAACTCCGGTATCAGCCTAGTAAACCTCCTCTGCACTCCCTCCAAGGCCAAAATATCCTTGCGCAGGTGCGGCGCCCAAAACTGCACACAGTACTCCAGCTGCGGCCTCACCAGTGCCCTATACAGCTGCAGCAAGACCTCCCTACTTTTATATTCAATCCCCCTCGCTATGAAGGCCAGCATCCCATTCGCCTTCCTGACCACCTGCTGCACCTGCAGGCTGGGTTTTTGCGACTCATGCACAAGGACCCCGAGGTCCCTCTGCACCGTCGCCTGCTGCAGTTTTTCGCCATGTAAGTAATAGTCCTTCCTACCATTCTTCCTACCAAAGTGGACCACCTCACACTTGCCAACATTAAATTCCATTTGCCATTTCCTGGCCCATTCGCCCAGCCTATCTAGATCCTTCTGCAGACTCTCCACACCCTCCGCACAATTTGCCTTTCCCCCAATCTTGGTGTCATCAGCAAATTTCGACACCCTACACTCGGTTCCCTCCTCCAGATCATCTATATAAATGGTAAATAGCTGAGGCCCCAGCACCGACCCCTGGGGCACCCCACTAGTCACCAACCGCCAATCTGAATAGCACCCATTGACCCCCACTCTCTGCCTCCTATTTGACAACCAATCCTCTATCCACGCTAACACCCTACCCCCAACTCCATGTCCTCTGACCTTCTGCAGTAACCTCTTGTGAGGTACCTTATCAAACGCCTTCTGAAAATCCAGAAAGACCACATCCACCGGCTCTCCTCTATCCACCGCCCTAGACACATCCTCATAGAACTCCAGTAAATTTGTCAGACACGACTTCCCTTTAATGAAACCGTGTTGGGTGCGAGGGTGCGGTATATGGAGGGTGCGAGGGTGCGGTATATGGAGGGTGCGGTATATGGAGGGTGTGAGGGTGCGGTATATGGAGGGTGTGAGGGTGTGGTATATGGAGGGTGTGAGGGTGTGGTATATGGAGGGTGTGAGGGTGCGGTATATGGAGGGTGCGGGGGTGCGGTATATGGAGGGTGTGAGGGTGCGGTATATGGAGGGTGTGAGGGTGCGGTATATGGAGGGTGTGAGGGTGCGGTATATGGAGGGTGCGGGGGTGCGGTATATGGAGGGTGTGAGGGTGTGGTATATGGAGGGTGTGAGGGTGTGGTATATGGAGGGTGTGAGGGTGTGGTATATGGAGGGTGTGAGGGTGTGGTATATGGAGGGTGTGAGGGTGCGGTATATGGAGGGTGTGAGGGTGCGGTATATGGAGGGTGTGAGGGTGTGGTATATGGAGGGTGTGAGGGTGCGGTATATGGAGGGTGTGAGGGTGCGGTATATGGAGGGTGCGGGGGTGCGGTATATGGAGGGTGTGAGGGTGCGGTATATGGAGGGTGTGAGGGTGCGGTATATGGAGGGTGTGAGGGTGCGGTATATGGAGGGTGTGAGGGTGCGGTATATGGAGGGTGTGAGGGTGCGGTATATGGAGGGTGTGAGGGTGTGGTATATGGAGGGTGTGAGGGTGTGGTATATGGAGGGTGTGAGGGTACAGTTCAGTAACAGAAGCTCAGTCTGGAGTCCCTGTGCGCTGAGGGGTTTCCCGTGCGAATATCGTGCCTCTGGTTATTTCACTCCCCGAGTCTGGCCCACTGCTTCCAGTTCCTCCAAAAGTGAACGTTTAGCTCAACTATTCCCCGCCCTGTTTCCCAGACAGTGTCCTGAAACAACACGGCAACGATATTGAAGGCCTGAACTCCATTGAGACCAGGTTCTCCCTGCGCCGCCTGTCAAAGCCGGATGAGGATGTGTGTTATCTCCTCCCCGGGCAAGCGGAGACACTCAGACAATGTTCCTTCAACATCACCTCCAAGACGTTCCTCATCATCCACGGCTGGAGCGTGAGTATCCGCAACTGATTAAAGCCAGCGCAGTGTGGCCATTAATACTGAGATCCCGAGGGGGGTGGGCAAGGGTAGGGAGGTGAGAGGGGTGGGGGTTGGGCAAGGACGTGGGGAGGTGGGGGTTGGGCAAGGATGTGGGGAGGTGGGGGTTGGGCAAGGATGTGGGGAGGTGGGGGTTGGGCAAGGATGTGGGGGGGTGGGGATTGGGGCAAGGAGGTGGGGAGGTGGGCGGGTGGGGGTTGGGCAAGGATGTGGGGGGGTGGGGGTTGGGCAAGGATGTGGGGAGGTGGGGGTTGGGCAAGGACGTGGGGAGGTGGGGGTTGGGCAAGGACGTGGGGGGTGGGGGGTGGGCAAGGACGTGGGGCGGTGGGGGTTGGGCAAGGATGTGGGGAGGTGGGGGTTGGGCAAGGATGTGGGGAGGTGGGGGTTGGGCAAGGACGTGGGGGGTGGGGGCTGGGCAAGGACGTGGGGGGGTGGGGATTGGGCAAGGAGGTGGGGAGGTGGGCGGGTGGGGGTTGGGCAAGGATGTGGGGAGGTGGGGGTTGGGCAAGGACGTGGGGCGGTGGGGGTTGGGCAAGGACGTGGGGGGTGGGGGTTGGGCAAGGACGTGGGGGGTGGGGGTTGGGCAAGGACGTGCGGGGGTGGGGGTTGGGCAAGGACGTGGGGAGGTGGGGGTTGGGCAAGGACGTGCGGGGG
Organism: Carcharhinus amblyrhynchos; assembly: GCF_965287045.1. NCBI lineage: Eukaryota > Metazoa > Chordata > Chondrichthyes > Carcharhiniformes > Carcharhinidae > Carcharhinus > Carcharhinus amblyrhynchos. Next base: position 27,892 of record NW_027650777.1, read on the forward strand.
TGGGGGTTGGGCAAGGACGTGGGGAGGTGGGGGTTGGGCAAGGACGTGGGGGGTGGGGGTTGGGCAAGGACGTGCGGGGGTGGGGGTTGGGCAAGGACGTGCGGGGGTGGGGGTTGGGCAAGGACGTGGGGAGGTGGGGGTTGGGCAAGGATGTGGGGAGGTGGGGGTTGGGCGAGGACGTGGGGGGGTGGGGGTTGGGCGAGGACGTGGGGAGGTGGGGGTTGGGCAAGGACGTGGGGGTGGGGGTTGGGCAAGGACGTGCGGGGGTGGGGGTTGGGCAAGGACGTGGGGAGGTGGGGGTTGGGCAAGGACGTGGGGGGTGGGGGTTGGGCAAGGACGTGGGGCGGTGGGGGTTGGGCAAGGATGTGGGGAGGTGGGGGTTGGGCAAGGATGTGGGGAGGTGGGGGTTGGGCAAGGACGTGCGGGGGTGGGGGTTGGGCAAGGACGTGGGGAGGTGGGGGTTGGGCAAGGACGTGCAGGGGTGGGGGTTGGGCAAGGACGTGGGGCGGTGGGGGTTGGGCAAGGACGTGGGGAGGTGGGGGTTGGGCAAGGACGTGGGGAGGTGGGGGTTGGGCAAGGACGTGGGGGGTGGGGGTTGGGCAAGGACGTGGGGGGTGGGGGTTGGGCAAGGACGTGGGGGGTGGGGGTTGGGCAAGGACGTGGGGGGTGGGGGTTGGGCAAGGACGTGGGGGGTGGGGGTTGGGCAAGGACGTGGGGAGGTGGGGGTTGGGCAAGGACGTGGGGGGTGGGGGTTGGGCAAGGACGTGGGGGGTGGGGGTTGGGCAAGGATGTGGGGAGGTGGGGGTTGGGCAAGGACGTGGGGGGGTGGGGGTTGGGCAAGGACGTGGGGAGGTGGGGGTTGGGCAAGGACGTGGGGAGGTGGGGGTTGGGCAAGGACGTGGGGAGGTGGGGGTTGGGCAAGGACGTGGGGAGGTGGGGGTTGGGCAAGGACGTGGGGAGGTGGGGGTTGGGCAAGGACGTGGGGAGGTGGGGGGTTGGGCAAGGATGTTGGGGGGTGGGGGGGGAGGGTGGGGGGGGTTGGGGGATGGTGTGTCGGAGAGGTGGGGAAGGGAGAGGAGGTGGGGGAGGGTGGGGGGAGAGTGAGGTAAAGGGGGGGATGGGGCAGTAGGTAGGGCGGGGAGGGTGGAGTGAAGGGGAGGGGGTGGTGGGGGTGGATGGACAAGGTGGGCGAGGGGTTTGGGGGGGTTGGCAGGGGTGAGGAAGGTGCTGGCCTTGCCCAGTAAGCTGCAGAAAGGCTGCCTGGCAGGGAAACCCACCCTCGAGTGCCCCTCCTTGTTGAGAGAGGGACTGAGTGCTGTGTTTGTACATTTTCAGGTGAGTGGAATGTTTGAGGGTTGGATTGAGAAGTTAGTCACCGCCCTGTACCAGAGGGAACCTGACTCCAACGTCCTCGTCGTGGATTGGCTGAAACGGGCCCACCAGCATTACCCAATAGCAGCCAAGAATACCTTGCTGGTTGGTCAAGACATCGCCAAGCTCATTGATTGGCTGGAGGTGAGGGACTGAAAGATCGGCTGTGACCAGCGGCACGCTGAATTATTTTGTCACATGATTTCCTTTTAAACCAATCGCATCTGTTTTATGGTTCTCATAGCAACAAGAAAATAGTCCTCTGAACAAGATGCACCTGATTGGATACAGCCTCGGAGCTCATGTGGCTGGCTTTGCAGGGAGTCACACAGCCAATAGAATTGGCCGGATTACAGGTAGTGCAGTGAAAGTATCTCTGATTGGCTCGTTGCTTCCATTCCAGGTGGGTTGTAGAACATAGAACATAGAACATAGAACATTACAGCGCAGAACAGGCCCTTCGGCCCACGATGTTGCGCCGACCAGTTACAAAAACAATGACCCACTAGCCTATACCAATCCCTTTTCGTCCATAAACCTATCCAGAGATCTCTTAAACGCCCCCAAACTAGACGCATCTACAACTGCAGCAGGCAGGGCATTCCAATCCCTCACCACCCGCTGGGTAAAGAACCTACCCCTGACATCCGTCCTGTAGCTACCCCCCCTTAATTTAAAGTCATGCCCCCTCGTGCTAGCTTTCTCCATCCGAGGAAAAAGGCTATCACTATCCACCCTATCTAAACCTCTAATCATCTTATATGTTTCAATAAGATCCCCTCTTAGCCGCCTTCTTCCCAACGAAAACAACCCTAGATCCCTCAGTCTCTCCTCATAGGACCTCCCCACCATACCAGGCAACATCCTAGTAAACCTCCTCTGCACCCTCTCCAACGCCTCCACATCCTTCTTGTAATGCGGGGACCAGAACTGCACACAGTACTCCAAGTGCGGCCGCACTAGAGTAGTGTACAGTTGCAACATTACACTGCGACTCCTAAATTCAATCCCCCTACCAATAAACGCCAAGACACCGTACGCCTTCTTGACAACCTTATCTACTTGTGTGTGAGCAATGTGATTATCCGGATGGCACAAAGTGGAGGCAGATACCCCCCCCCACCCACCCACCCACCCAATGAACCTGCTCTGTGAACCAATCCCCCCACCCCTTTCAGAGGCTAGACCTACTGTCAAATGTCTCTATGTTTTCGTGAGAAAGAAGGCGGCTAAGAGGGGATCTTATTGAAACATACAAGATGATTAGAGGTTTAGATAGGGTGGACAGTGATAGCCTTTTTCCTCGGATGGAGAAAGCTAGCACGAGGGGGCATGGCTTTAAATTAAGGGGTGGTAGTTATAGGACGGATGTCAGGGGTAGGTTCTTTACCCAGAGGGTGGTGAGGGATTGGAATGCCCTGCCTGCTGCGGTTGTAAATGCGCCTAGTTTGGGGGCGTTTAAGAGATCCGTGGATAGGTTTATGGATGGAAAGGGTTTGGTTTAGGTTAGAGGGTCATTGTTTTTTAACTGGTCGGCGCAACATCGTGGGCCGAAGGGCCTGTTCTGCGCTGTAATGTTCTATGTTCTATTAACCCTGAGATAACGTTGCGCTGCTGGAGAGACTGTTATATATTTAAAAGGGTTGCAGATTGCTTTAAGAGACGTACATGTGATTTGATGGCGATGTCATTAGGGTGTTGCAGAGGCTGCTGTTTTAATTTCAGTTTGTATTCTGTGCAGAGGACATCTCTCAATAAAACCTGTTGCGTGTTAGTGTGAGTCTACACGTGCAACCAAATCTTTCTCCTTGTGTAAAACCCTGAACACGGTTGGGACTTCACGGAGACAGTGAAAATAATTTTACCATGTTGGGGTATAAAGTATTTTATTAAAATCTGGCTCCAAATTTTCAAATCCTTGTAGGGCTGGACCCAGCTGGGCCGGTGTTTGAGGGGACCCACGCTCACGGCCGGCTCTCTCCCGACGATGCCACTTTTGTTGACGTTCTCCACACCTTCACCAGGGAATCGCTGGGAATTAGCATTGGGATCCGGCAGCCGATTGGACATGTCGACATCTATCCGAACGGAGGCAGTTTCCAGCCTGGCTGTGACTTGCAGAAGGCGGTGAACAACATTGCCACGTTTGGCATCTTTGGTAAGTGTTGGAAACTGGGTGGGACGTTGGTTCCACTCTGGAGCCTGGGGTTCGATCTGGATGGTGGATACAGTATGTCAAGACTTTGGGGAGGGTCTGGAGATTGCACTGGGATAAGTGAGTTTAGTTGCGTGGAGAGACTGGAGAAGCTGCAGGAACTCCCCAAGGCATCTTCCAAACCCACTACCTCTGCTATCTAGGCCAGCAGACCCACGGGAACACCTCTAGAAATGTATTAATCCTTATTAATCAAGATGCAATGGTAACTCCCTTGTTAAGGGGATGGTTAGCTAAACACCTGACCTCGATTGTCCGATCGATACAGGCAGCTTTAGAGGAGAGCTTTATTATCACCCAGGAAGTGCCCGCCTTCCGTGCCTGTTGGGCACCGCAGGGTGCGTTACAGACCCCGATAATCACATTACGATTTAATGTTTTAAGTTTCCTTCTGTTCTGTTCAGGCTGTTCCCCCCTCCCTTTTGGGGAGCTGCCTACAGTGCAGAAGGAGACCCTTCGGCCCATCAAGTCTGCACCGAACACAATCCCACCCCAGGCCGTACATATTACACCCACTAATCCCTATAACCTACACATCCCGGGACACTAAGGGGCAATTTCTTAGCGTGGACAATCAACCATGCTCACAGGGAAACACTTCCCCACCCTTCCAACACCGTCCCCCCACATCTGGTGTGACCGGTGTGCAAGACACAGTCAGAAAGATCATAAGACAGCCTCCCTGTTACCCCTCTGGGCTTTGGTGTAATCAGATACTGGATAATGGGGGGACATTGGGTACAAACAGCTACTTTGATGTATAGACCAAAAAAACTCCATTTGAAAACTAGAATCTGTCTCTGCTCGGGTGTATTATCCAATACAAACAAAGAACAATGAACAAAACAGCCCAGGAAACAGGCCCTCCAGCCCAACAAGCCCGCGCTGCCATTTTAACATTACCAGTCCCCCACTCCACCCATGACCCTTATCTATGCTTATGGCCATCCAGATTGAGGGAAACTAATTTAGGGACAATTTATTCCTGCCAATCAGCCTAACAGCACATCTTTGGGGTGTGGGAGGAAACCGGAGCACCCGGAGAAAACCCACGCAAGCACGGGGAGAATGCGCAAACTCCCACAGACACCGACCCAAATCCATGTGTCTGCACAGCAATCAGCGATAGTCACTGAGCTGTCGTGTGAAATGATGAGGATTTGGGGCCATTTTTGGAGACGCGAGACTGAGCCTTCAGTTCATGGTGGTCACTAGACCGATGTGGGCCCCCCCCCCATCAATTTAAACTCCCGTTCAGGAGGTTGGCTAAATGGGATTCTGTATTGTGACGGTGTGTGTGAGAGAGAGAGAATGTCCATTTACCTAGCACCCACCCCATCCAGATTGCGAGGGAGTTTCCGAGTTGTGAGATGTGAATGAAGCAGGTTCTCGTAACCATTTCAAGTTCAGACTGATTCCGAATCTGAGCAGGTTCCTGTCGCAGCCTGGGAACCCTAACCTGCTGTGTGAGCACCATTTCTTCAACACCTTCTTCTCTTCCCAAAGCCTTTTCAGAAGCCGTGAAGTGTGAGCACGAACGCTCGATCCACTTATTCATTGACTCCCTGTTGAACGAGGAACAGCCGTGCATGGCCTATCGGTGTAGTAGCCACCAATCCTTTGAGAAGGGGTTGTGTCTGAGCTGTCATAAGCATCGCTGTAACACCCTGGGCTACAATGTCAGATGGATCAACTGCAAACGGTGCACCAGGATGTTTCTGAAGACTCGGGCAAAGATGCCCTTCCGAGGTAGGCCATGGCTGATGCCTTTCTGAGTGCGGTGAGGAGTTCTGGGCCAATCTGGTCCTTAGTTCCTTGCCTGACGGAGATGTGCGAGAAGTTTCCCCCGGCTGGTGAGTGGGGAGAGGGAGTTAGGGCAGTAAGAGGCAATTCAGGGGTATTGAGAGAATCCTGCAGGTGGAAGGAGGGGGTCGGGGAATGTGGGATGGGTAAGGGGGCATGGGGTGAGTGGGTGGTGGGGAGGTGTGTGTGTGCCCAGGGCAGAGGGGAGGGTGAGGGGGGTTGGTGTGGGAAGGGTGGTGGGGGCAGGTGAGTGCTGGGTGGGTGGGGAGAGTGAGGTGAGTGTTGGGGGTATGTGCAGGGCCGAGGGGAGGATGGGGTGTGTGTTGGGGGGGGGGGTGCAGAGTGAGGGAAGGGGTGAGTGTTGGTGGTGGGGTGAATGTTGGAGGGTTTTTGCAGGACGGAGGGGAGGCGGGGTGAGTTTTAAGGGGTGTGTGCAGGGCAGCGGTGTGGGGTGAGTGTCGGGGGGGTGAAGGGGTTGGGGTGAGTGTCGGGGGGGTGAGGGATAGGGGGTGAGGGGAGTGTGGGGTGAGTGTTGAGGGGTGGGGGGGTGAGTGTTGGGGGGTGAGGGTGGGGTGTGTTGGGGGGTGAAGGGAGGGTGAGTGTTGGGGGGGTGAGTGTTGAGGGGTGAGGGTGGGGTGAGTGTTGAGGGGTGGGGGGTGAGTGTTGGGGGGGTGAGGGGAGGGGGAGGTGGGGGTGAGTGTTGAGGGGTGGGGGGTGAGTGTTGAGGGGGTGAGTGTTGAGGGGGTGAGTGTTGAGGGGTGGGGGGTGAGTGTTGAGGGGGTGAGTGTTGAGGGGGTGAGTGTTGAGGGGGTGAGTGTTGAGGGGTGGGGGGTGAGTGTTGAGGGGGTGAGTGTTGAGGGGGTGAGTGTTGAGGGGTGGGGGGTGAGTGTTGGGGGGGTGAGGGGAGGGGAGGTGGGGGTGAGTGTTGAGGGGTGGGGGGTGAGTGTTGAGGGGGTGAGTGTTGAGGGGGTGAGTGTTGAGGGGGTGAGTGTTGAGGGGTGGGGGGTGAGTGTTGAGGGGGTGAGTGTTGAGGGGGTGAGTGTTGAGGGGGTGAGTGTTGAGGGGTGGGGGGTGAGTGTTGAGGGGGTGAGTGTTGAGGGGGTGAGTGTTGAGGGGGTGAGTGTTGAGGGGTGGGGGGTGAGTGTTAAGGGGGTGAGTGTTGAGGGGGTGAGTGTTGAGGGGGTGAGTGTTGAGGGGTGGGGGTGAGTGTTGAGGGGGTGAGTGTTGAGGGGGTGGGGGGTGAGTGTTGAGGGGGTGAGTGTTGAGGGGGTGAGTGTTGAGGGGTGGGGGGTGAGTGTTGAGGGGGTGAGTGTTGGGGGGGTGAGTGTTGAGGGGTGGGGGGTGAGTGTTGAGGGGGTGAGTGTTGGGGGGGTGAGTGTTGAGGGGTGGGGGGTGAGTGTTGAGGGGGTGAGTGTTGGGGGGGTGAGGGTGGGGTGAGTGTTGGGGGGTGAGTGATGGGGGGGTGAGGGTGGGGTGAGTGTTGAGGGGGTGAGGGGAGGGGGAGGTGGGGTGAGTGTTGGGTGGGGTGAGTGATGGGGGGGTGAGGGTGGGGTGAGTGTTGGGCAGGGCGGGGGGGGGGCTCTAAGCTTCCCTATTGCAGCCAGAGCCTCGCTTTCCGCAGCTCCTGACCCCACGGGACTGATTTACTCGGGCCATTTCCAGTGGCTGCCTCCCCACTGCCCCCAGACAGGACAGAGTTCAGATCAGTGCTGGGCCCAGTCTGTGTACGAGGGAGGACCTCCCTGTGTCAGGCAGTCTGTCTCAGTGTCTGTCAGAGCGGGCTGGGACTGGCAGCAGGCAGACCAGACCTGGAGCATTCGAACTGCCCACACCCCCCGGGACTGTGTGGTTAAAATCACACGTATCCAACAGCCCCTGGGGTATCGCTGACCTCTGAGCAGAGAGGATTGACGGGAGGTTTAATCAGTGTCCAATATCGCACTGGATTTGATTTATTATTGTCACGTGTATTAGTAAACACTGAAAAGTATTGTTTCTTGTGCGCTATACAAAGCATACCATTCATAGAGAAGGAAAGGAGCGAGTGCAGAATGGAGTGTGACAGTCACAGCGAGGGTGTAGAGAAAGGTCCGTTTAAGACATGGCTGAGTTTTGGTGGGTAAATGGAGAAGCTTTTCCCTGTGACAGGAAGGTTATGAAAGAGAGGACAGAGATTTACTGATCAAAGGCTCAGGAGGATCTTTATGCAGCGAGTTGTTCTGATCTGGAACGTTCTATCTGAAAGGCCAATCGAAGAACAACTGGGCAAAGGGGAACTGGATAAACATTGGAAGAGTTATGTGGGGAAGTGTTTCAAATGGCCAGCAGAGCTGAATGGCCTGATTCTCTGGCTGGGATCAGCATTGTGAAGCCTGTTCATAGAAAACCTCTGCAGAATTTCCTTTATCAGAATGAGACTGGGTCAGCGACAGAAGGAGTTAAAATATTACAGAATCAACAGAGTGTAAATGACTCCCTCATTGTTCCTGCTGGAGTGTCATTAAAATCACTCACTGAATCTGTACAAATCTGATCCAAGTTCCATTACAATGAAATATTTAAGGACATGAACTCTTCACAGAGGCTGACGATGATGCAATGGCACCGGCTTGTAATCACCGGCTTGCAATCACCGGCTTGCAATCACCGGCCTGCAATCACTGGCTTGTAATCACAGTCTTGCAATCGCCGGCTTGTAATCACTGGCTTGCAATCGCCGGTTGTAATCACTGGCTTGCAATCACCAGCTTGTAATCACCGACTTGCAATCACCAGCTTGTAATCACTGGCTTGCAATCACCAGTTGCATTCACCGGCTTGCATTCGCTGGCTTGTAATCAGCGGCTGCAATCACCGGCTTGCAATCACTGGTTTGTAATCACCGGTCTTGACCAGTTTTCTCCACTGTGCTTTGATCTTTCCTGTGCTGACACTCACGGTCAACGCTTCATGGAAGTTTCCAGTAAATGAATGAGGGGTTCAGTTCCCAGGGGTGGGGGGAGTGAGTTGGTTGGGGGGGGGGGTGTCACATTCGGAACGTGTTCTGCAATGGCTTCAATCCCATTGATTACAAATTGACTGGAGAAAATCTTCAGTATTTATATAGCGCCTTTAACTTGGGCTGCCTCCCCGCTTTGCTGGGCATTAGATGGACAAATAGGAATTGGGAATCACCTTAGGGCTGGCCTGGTCCCCATTGGCTTCTCCCTCATGTTGATGGCTGGTGACTGAGGACTTGGTTGGCTATGGACCAAGCCTTTTGTGGTAGGCCTTCTGCCCTCTGAGGCAGAGATAGGGGAGGGTCAAGGCCTGGGTTCTAGGATCCATTGAAGCTCTCCTGTCTGTGAGGACCAACACTCCCACCAGGGCCCAGATCGGTAGGCCCCCAGAAAGATCTTAATTGCAAAGGAGGATGGAGTATTAAAGTCTGGCCACCACCGTATAGGGTATTGTAGAGACCACTCAGCTCTGTGTACAGATTTGGCCACCTTTGTCTAAGGACAGACACACGTACAATAGAAACACTCCAGAGAAGATTCACTCTGTTGATTCCTGGGATGAAGGGGTTGTTTTACGAGGAAAGGTTGAACAGATGGGGCCCTCATTTGAGTCTAGAAGAATAAGCAGTGATCTTATACGGTTTACAACATGGAAACAGGCTTGACCATTACACCCAGTTTATAGATACTAAGCAGGTCCCAATTGCCCATGTTTGGCTGGTATCTCTCTATCTGCATCCAACCCATGCTACTGTCCAAATGCTTTTTAAAAGACAAAATTGTACCGACCTCTACTACTGCCTCAAACAGAAAGGATTCTGAGGGGCTTCAGTAGGGGAGATGCTAAAAAGATCTTTCCCTGTGTGGGAAAAGAGAATTAGGAGACACTGTTTAAAAATAAAGACAGAGGTGAGGATGAAATTCTTCTCTGAGTTGTGATGTGGAACTGAACAGATTCAAGGCCAACCTGGACAGGGGAGTCGAGGGCAACGGGGAGAAAGCTGGGCAGTGAGGTTATGGCTAAAATTACAGACATGTTCTTCTTGAATGACAGAACGGACATTGACGGGCTGAATGGCCTCCAGCTTTTCCTTCTGACGTCCAGGCCTCTCAGCCAGTGTTTCCTCCCAATAACCCCCTGTCCCTGAACAGAGTCACAGTGTCAGGAAACTGTAAAACATCGAGATCCCCCCAGCACAGACTGAGACACTGTGTCCACCCTCACTGTCCCACAGCACACACTGAGACACTGTGTCCACCCTCACTGTCCCACAGCACACACTGAGACACTGTGTCCACCCTCACTGTCCCACAGCACACACTGAGACACTGTGTCCACCCTCACTGTCCCACAGCACAGACTGAGACACTGTGTCCTCACCCTCACTGTCCCCCAGCACAGACTGAGACACTGTGTCCACCCTCACTGTCCCCCAGCACAGACTGAGACACTGTGTCCACCCTCACTGTCCCCCAGCACAGACTGAGACACTGTGTCCACCCTCACTGTCCCACAGCACAGACTGAGACACTGTGTCCACCCTCACTGTCCCACAGCACAGACTGAGACACTGTGTCCACCCTCACTGTCCCACAGCACAGACTGAGACACTGTGTCCTCACCCTCACTGTCCCACAGCACAGACTGAGACACTGTGTCCACCCTCACTGTCCCACAGCACAGACTGAGACACTGTGTCCACCCTCACTGTCCCACAGCACAGACTGAGACACTGTGTCCTCACCCTCACTGTCCCCCAGCACAGACTGAGACACTGTGTCCACCCTCACTGTCCCCCAGCACAGACTGAGACACTGTGTCCGCCCTCACTGTCCCACAGCACAGACTGAGACACTGTGTCCACCCTCACTGTCCCACAGCACAGACTGAGACACTGTGTCCAACCTCACTGTCCCACAGCACAGACTGAGACACTGTGTCCACCCTCACTGTCCCCCAGCACAGACTGAGACACTGTGTCCTCACCCTCACTGTCCCACAGCACAGACTGAGACACTGTGTCCACCCTCACTGTCCCCCAGCACAGACTGAGACACTGTGTCCACCCTCACCGTCCCACAGCACAGACTGAGACACAGTGTCCACCCTCACTGTCCCACAGCACAGACTGAGACACTGTGTCCACCCTCACTGTCCCACAGCACAGACTGAGACACTGTGTCCACCCTCACTGTCCCACAGCACAGACTGAGACACTGTGTCCACCCTCACTGTCCCCCAGCACAGACTGAGACACTGTGTCCACCCTCACTGTCCCCCAGCACAGACTGAGACACTGTGTCCACCCTCACCGTCCCACAGCACAGACTGAGACACTGTGTCCTCACCCTCACCGTCCCACAGCACAGACTGAGACACTGTGTCCACCCTCACCGTCCCACAGCACAGACTGAGACACTGTGTCCACCCTCACTGTCCCCCAGCACAGACTGAGACACTGTGTCCACCCTCACCGTCCCACAGCACAGACTGAGACACTGTGTCCACCCTCACTGTCCCACAGCACAGACTGAGACACTGTGTCCACCCTCACTGTCCCCCAGCACAGACTGAGACACTGTGTCCACCCTCACTGTCCCACAGCACAGACTGAGACACTGTGTCCACCCTCACTGTCCCACAGCACAGACTGAGACACTGTGTCCTCACCCTCACTGCCCCACAGCACAGACTGAGACACTGTGTCCTCACCCTCACTGTCCCACAGCACAGACTGAGACACTGTGTCCACCCTCACTGTCCCCCAGCACAGACTGAGACACTGTGTCCACCCTCACTGCCCCCCAGCACAGACTGAGACACTGTGTCCACCCTCACTGTCCCACAGCACAGACTGAGACACTGTGTCCACCCTCACTGTCCCACAGCACAGACTGAGACACTGTGTCCTCACCCTCACTGTCCCCCAGCACAGACTGAGACACTGTGTCCTCACCCTCACCGTCCCACAGCACAGACTGAGACACTGTGTCCACCCTCACTGTCCCCCAGCACAGACTGAGACACTGTGTCCACCCTCACTGTCCCACAGCACACACTGAGACACTGTGTCCACCCTCACTGTCCCACAGCACAGACTGAGACACTGTGTCCACCCTCACTGTCCCCCAGCACAGACTGAGACACTGTGTCCACCCTCACTGTCCCCCAGCACAGACTGAGACACTGTGTCCACCCTCACTGTCCCACAGCACAGACTGAGACACTGTGTCCACCCTCACTGTCCCACAGCACAGACTGAGACACTGTGTCCACCCTCACTGTCCCCCAGCACAGACTGAGACACTGTGTCCACCCTCACTGTCCCCCAGCACAGACTGAGACACTGTGTCCACCCTCACTGTCCCACAGCACAGACTGAGACACTGTGTCCACCCTCACTGTCCCACAGCACAGACTGAGACACTGTGTCCACCCTCACTGTCCCCCAGCACAGACTGAGACAGTGTCCACCCTCACTGTCCCCCAGCACAGACTGAGACACTGTGTCCTCACCCTCACTGTCCCCCAGCACAGACTGAGACACTGTGTCCACCCTCACTGTCCCACAGCACAGACTGAGACACTGTGTCCACCCTCACTGTCCCCCAGCACAGACTGAGACACTGTGTCCACCCTCACTGTCCCCCAGCACAGACTGAGACACTGTGTCCACCCTCACTGTCCCCCAGCACAGACTGAGACACTGTGTCCACCCTCACTGTCCCACAGCACAGACTGAGACACTGTGTCCACCCTCACTGTCCCACAGCACAGACTGAGACACTGTGTCCACCCTCACTGTCCCACAGCACAGACTGAGACACTGTGTCCACCCTCACTGTCCCCCAGCACAGACTGAGACACTGTGTCCACCCTCACTGTCCCCCAGCACAGACTGAGACACTGTGTCCTCACCCTCACTGTCCCACAGCACAGACTGAGACACTGTGTCCACCCTCACTGTCCCACAGCACAGACTGAGACACTGTGTCCTCACCCTCACTGTCCCACAGCACAGACTGAGACACTGTGTCCACCCTCACTGTCCCACAGCACAGACTGAGACACTGTGTCCACCCTCACTGTCCCCCAGCACAGACTGAGACACTGTGTCCACCCTCACTGCCCCACAGCACAGACTGAGACACTGTGTCCACCCTCACTGTCCCACAGCACAGACTGAGACACTGTGTCCGCACCCTCACTAATTGTTATTCTGCCTCTTCCTTTTGTTTCCAGTTTATCATTACCAGCTGAAGATTCAGTTTTCCAACAAAGTCAATCACTTTGACATCGATCCCACCCTCTCTGTGTCTCTTCACGGGACGAAGAATGATGTGAAAGATCTTCCTATCGAAATGTGAGTATAAATCCACCCCGACACCCCCGACACACCCCCAACACACCCCGACACACACCCCGACACACCCCCCGACACACCCCCAACACACCCCCCAACACACCCCCCAACACACCCCGACACCCCCGACACCCCCCAACACACCCCGACACACCCCCCAACACACCCCGACACCCCCGACACACCCCGACACCCCCCCCAACACACCCCGACACACCCCAACACACCCCGACACACCCCCCAACACACCCCGACACCCCCCAACACACCCCGACACACCCCAACACACCCCGACACACCCCCCAACACACCCCGACACCCCCCAACACACCCCGACACACCCCCCGACACACCCCCAACACACCCCCCAACACACCCCGACACCCCCGACACCCCCCAACACACCCCGACACCCCCCAACACACCCCGACACACCCCCCGACACACCCCCAACACACCCCCAACACACCCCGACACCCCCGACACCCCCCAACACACCCCGACACACCCCCCAACACACCCCGACACCCCCGACACACTCCGACACCCCCCAACACACCCCAACACACCCCGACACACCCCCCAACACACCCCGACACCCCCCCCAACACACCCCGACACCCCCCAACACACCCCAACACCCCCCCCAACACACCCCAACACACCCCCCAACACACCCCGACACACCCCCCAACACACCCCAACACCCCCGACACACCCCGACACCCCCCCCAACACACCCCGACACACGCCAACACACCCCCCAACACACCCCGACACACCCCCCAACACACCCCAACACACCCCCAACACACCCCCAACACACCCCCCAACACACCCCAACACACCCCAACACACCCCAACACACCCCCAACACACCCCCCAACACACCCCAACACACCCCCAACACACCCCCCAACACACCCCGACACCCCCCAACACCCCCCCCAACACACCCCGACACACCCCCCAACACACCCCGACACACCCCGACACCCCCCAACACCCCCCCCAACACACCCCGACACACCCCCCAACACACCCCAACACACCCCGACACCCCCCAACACACCCCAACACCCCCCAACACACCCCGACACCCCCCCCAACACACCCCAACACACCCCCAACACACCCCCCAACACACCCCGACACACCCCAACACCCCCCCCAACACACCCCAACACACCCCCAACACACCCCAACACACCCCGACACCCCCCAACACACCCCAACACCCCCCAACACACCCCGACACCCCCCCCAACACACCCCAACACACCCCAACACCCCCCAACACACCCCAACACACCCCCAACACACCACAACACACCCCGACACCCCCCAACACACCCCGACACCCCCCAACACACCCCGACACACCCCGACACACCCCGACACACCCCGACACCCCCCGACACACCCCGACACCCCCCGACACACCCCGACACACCCCGACACACCCCGACACACCCCGACACCCCCCGACACACCCCGACACACCCCGACACACCCCGACACACCCCGACACCCCCCGACACACCCCGACACACCCCGACACACCCCGACACCCCCCGACACACCCCGACACACCCCGACACACCCCAACACACCCCCCAACACACCCCGACACACCCCGACACACCCCAACACACCCCCCAACACACCCCGACACACCCCGACACACCCCGACACCCCCAACACACCCCGACACCCCCCGACACCCCCCAACACACCCCAACACACCCCCAACACACCCCCCAACACACCCCGACACCCCCCAACACCCCCCCAACACACCCCGACACACCCCAACACACCCCGACACACCCCCCAACACAACCCGACACACCCCCCAACACCCCCCCAACACACCCCGACACACCCCCAACACACCCCCCAACACACCCCGACACACCCCGACACCCCCCCCAACACACCCCAACACACCCCCAACACACCCCAACACACCCCGACACCCCCCAACACACCCCAACACCCCCCAACACACCCCGACACCCCCCCCAACACACCCCGACACACCCCAACACACCCCCCAACACACCCCGACACACCCCGACACCCCCCCAACACACCCCCAACACACCCCAACACACCCCAACACCCCCCAACACACCCCGACACCCCCCCCAACACACCCCAACACCCCCCAACACACCCCAACACCCCCCAACACACCCCGACACCCCCCAACAACCCCCAACACACCCCGACACACCCCGACACCCCCCAACACAGCCCGACACACACCCCCCAACACAGCCCGACACACCCCGACACCCCCCGACACACCCCGACACCCCCCAACACACCCCGACACCCCCCACACACCCCCCAACACACCCCGACACACCCCGACACACCCCGACACCCCCCGCACCCCGACACACCCCGACACCCCAACCGACACACCCGACACCACCAACACACCCCCGACACACCCCGACACCCCCCGACACACCCCGACACCCCCGACACAACCGACACCCCGACACACCCCACTCACCCCCAACACACCCCGACACACCCCCCAACACACCCCGACACACCCCGACACCCCCCAACACACCCCGACACACCCCCCCAACACACCCCGACACACCCCGCACACCCCCCAACACACCCCGACACACCCCGACACACCCCGACACCCCCCAACACACCCCGACACACCCCCAACACACCCCGACACCCCCCCAACACACCCCGACACACCCCCAACACACCCCCAACACACCCCGACACCCCCCGACACACCCCGACACCCCCCGACACACCCCCGACACACCCCGACACACCCCGACACACCCCGACACCCCCCAACACCCCCCGACACACCCCGACACCCCCCGACACACCCCGACACACCCCGACACACCCCGACACCCCCCAACACACCCCCCGACACACCCCGACACACCCCGACACCCCCCGACACACCCCGACACCCCCCGACACACCCCGACACACCCCGACACCCCCGACACACCCCGACACACCCCGACACACCCCCGACACACCCCCCGACACACCCCGACACCCCCCAACACACCCCGACACCCCCCAACACACCCCCGACACCCCCCAGAACACACCCCGACACCCCCCGACACACCCCCGACACCCCCCGACACACCCCGACACACCCCAACACACCCCAACACACCCCCCGACACACCCCGACACCCCCCGACACACCCCCGACACACCCCGACACACCCCGACACCCCCCAACACACCCCGACACACCCCGACACCCCCCGACACACCCCGACACACCCCGACACACCCCAACACACCCCCCGACACACCCCGACACCCCCCGACACACCCCGACACACCCCGACACACCCCAACACACCCCCGACACACCCCGACACCCCCCAACACACCCCGACACACCCCCGACACACCCCAACACCCCCCGACACACCCCGACACCCCCCACACCCCCCGACACCCCCCAACACACCCCAACACACCCCCCGACACACCCCGACACCCCCCAACACACCCCAACACACCCCGACACACCCCGACACCC
>NW_027650778.1:0-44176 GCF_965287045.1 Carcharhinus amblyrhynchos
TCTTGTAGATTTCTATCCAGTGTTATACTAGATACAGTACTCGATGCAGGAGTGATACAACACAGAGCTGACGTCAATATTATTTTAATTTAATGTTGCACATTACAAAATAATTTATAAGGAGAATGAACCAACAACACACACAAGCCATAAGGGCTTTTCGCACTTTCTGCCCACCAGCTCTGGGAGGGTGGCACACGGGGCCTCCCAACTGCTGCCACAGACACCTGGGGGGGGGGGGGGGGGGGGGCTCAAAACCACCAAACAAAAGAAAAAGACCAACAGGCAGCATCCCTGGCAAGAGCGGGCCTTGTGTCACAGTGCCCGAGTCTTCATACCCACCGTGAACAAGAGGAAGGGGAAGGGGGGGGCGGGGAGAGAGAGACAGAGAGAGAGAGAGAGGAGAAAAGAGGGAGTGAGGGGGAGAAAGGGGTGAAAGAGGCGGCGAGTGGGGGAAGAAGGGGTGAGGGGGGAGAGAGGGAGGGGAGAGAGGGAGGGGAGAGAGACGGGGGGGGGGAGAGAGACGGGGGGGGAGAGAGACGGGGGGGGGGGGGGAGAGAGACGGGGGGGGGGGAGAGAGACGGGGGGGGGGGGAGAGAGACGGGGGGGGGGGAGAGAGACGGGGGGGGGGGAGAGAGACGGGGGGGGGAGAGAGACGGGGGGGGGAGAGAGACGGGGGGGGGGAGAGAGACGGGGGGGGGAGAGAGACGGGGGGGGGAGAGAGACGGGGGGGGGAGAGAGACGGGGGGGGGAGAGAGACGGGGGGGGGAGAGAGACGGGGGGGGGAGGGGGGGGAGAGAGACGGGGGGGGGAGAGAGACGGGGGGGGGAGAGAGACGGGGGGGGGAGAGAGACGGGGGGGGAGAGAGACGGGGGGGGGGAGAGAGACGGGGGGGGGAGAGAGACGGGGGGGGAGAGAGACGGGGGGGGGAGAGAGACGGGGGGGGGGAGAGAGACGGGGGGGGGAGAGAGACGGGGGGGGGAGAGAGACGGGGGGGGGAGAGAGACGGGGGGGGGAGAGAGACGGGGGGGGAGAGAGACGGGGGGGGGGAGAGAGACGGGGGGGGGAGAGAGACGGGGGGGGGAGAGAGACGCGGGGGGGAGAGAGACGGGGGGGGGAGAGAGACGGGGGGGGGAGAGAGACGGGGGGGGAGAGAGACGGGGGGGGGGGGAGAGAGACGGGGGGGGGAGAGAGACGGGGGGGGGGAGAGAGACGGGGGGGGGAGAGAGACGGGGGGGGGGGAGAGAGGGGGGAGAGAGACGGGGGGGGGAGAGAGACGGGGGGGGGAGAGAGACGGGGGGGGAGAGAGACGGGGGGGGGAGAGAGACGGGGGGGGGAGGAGAGACGGGGGGGGGAGAGAGACGGGGGGGGAGAGAGACGGGGGGGGGAGAGAGACGGGGGGGGGAGAGAGACGGGGGGGGGAGAGAGACGGGGGGGGAGAGAGACGGGGGGGGGAGAGAGACGGGGGGGGGAGAGAGACGGGGGGGGGAGAGAGACGGGGGGGGGAGAGAGAGACGGGGGGGGGAGAGAGACGGGGGGGGGGAGAGAGACGGGGGGGGGGGAGACGGGGGGGGAGACGGGGGGAGACGGGGGGAGAGAGGGAGGGGAGACGGGGGGGGCAAAAGAGGTGGGAGAAAGGGGGGGAGACAGGGGGAGAGGGAAGAAGGGGGAGATGTGCAGAAAGCAATCAGGGAGATGTGGGGGGTTGGGGAAATAGCAGGGGGTAGTGTGCAGGGGACAGAGGGACAGGGGCAGAGAAGCAAGGTGGGGTGGGGGTGGGGGGGGGAAACGGTGCTGAGGTGATGGCCAGCACAAACAGTAATGAGGGGGTGGGGGCCTCAGTCCGCAGTGAATATCCGGCAGGAGATATCGTCCATTAGCCAATCGATCCCAACGAGGAGGTTTTCCCCTGTCACTGCGCTGCAGTCTCGGATACACCAGTGGTGAGTCTTAATACTATCGAGGTCTAAGGCCTGTGGGGGGGAAAGAATATCATTCAGCAGCAAGTCGCACTGAGAAATCGCCTTTAACATCTCACAGAAGCGCTGTGTATTAATACTGACCGGCGGAGGGAGATACCAGGGACAGGTGACCAAACACTTAGTCAAAGTGGTGGGTTTTGAGGAGCATTTTGAGACAGACAGAGAGACAGAGACAGAGAGACAGGGACAGAGAGACAGGGACAGAGAGGCAGAGAGACAGAGAGACAGAGAGACACAGAGAGACAGAGAGACAGAGAGACAGAGACACAGAGAGACAGAGAGACAGAGAGACAGAGAGACAGAGAGACAGAGAGACAGAGAGACAGAGACACAGAGACACAGAGACACAGGGACACAGGGACACAGGGACACAGAGACACAGGGACACAGAGACAGGGACACAGAGACAGGGACACAGAGACAGGGACACAGAGACAGGGACACAGAGACAGGGACACAGAGACAGGGACACAGAGACAGGGACACAGACAGGTGGAGAGGTTAAGGGAGGGACTTCCAGGCCCCACCAGGCAGCTGAAGGCACGGCTGCCAATGGCGGAGCGATGGGGATGTTGAGAGGCCGAAATTGGAGGAGCGCGGAGATCTCTGTCTAATAGTAGGCAGAGAGTTGGTATCAATGGGTGCTATTCAGATTGGCGGATGGTGACTAGTGGAGTGCTGCAGGGATCGGTGCTGGGGCCTCAGCTATTTACCATTTATATAGATGATCTGGAGGAGGGGGCTGAGTGTAGGGTGACAAAATTTGCTGATGACACGAAGATGAGTGGAAAAGCGAATTGTGCGGAGGGTGTGGAGAGTCTGCAGAGGGATCTGGATAGGCTGAGCAAGTGGGCGAGGACCTGGCAGATGGAGTACAATGTTAGCAAGTGTGAGGTTATCCACTTTGGCAGGAATAATAGTAGGAGGGATTACTATTTAAAGGGCAAAAAGCTGCAGCATGATACGGTGCAGAGGGACCTGGGGGTCCTTGTGCATGAGTCGCAAAAACCCAGTCTGCAGGTGCAGCAGGTGGTCAGGAAGGCGAATGGGATGCTGGCCTTTATAGCGAGGGGGATAGAATATAAAAGCAGGGAGGTCTTGCTGCAACTGTACAGGGTACTGGTGAGGCCGCAACTGGTTGAATACCTCGTTGAATATATTTAAGTCACGGGTCGATAGGTTTCTGATAGACAGGGGAATTAAGGGTTATGGGGAGAAAGCGGGAAAGTGGAACTGAACCACTTCAGGTCAGCCATGATCTTATTGAATGGCGGGGCAGGCTCGAAGGGTTAGATGGCCTACTCCTGCTCCTATTTCTTATGTTCTTATCTCTGGAGGGTTGTCGAGGCTGGAGCAAATTCACTCACCTCTCCCCCTGTCACAGAATGGAAGGCAAATCATTAACAGGTCTGGAGGTTCAGGACAGCGGCACATTGGTTAGCACTGCTGCCTCGTGGTGCCAGGGATCTGGGTTCGATTCCCATCTCGGGTGACATTCTGTGTGGAGTTTGCCCACTTCCCCCTCCACTTTCCTCCCACACTCCAAAGATGTGCGGGTTAGGAGGATTGGCCGTGCTAAATTGCCCCTTAGTGTCCAAAGATGTGTAGGTTAGGGTGGATTGGCCATGCTAAATTGCCCCTTTGTGTCCAAAGATGTACAAGTTAGGGGGATTGGCCATGCTAAATTGTCCCTTAGTGTCCAAAGATGTGTAGGTTAGGAGGATTGGCCGTGCTAAATTGCCCCTTAGTGTCCAAAGATGTGCAGGTTAGGTGGATTGGCCATGCTAAATTGACCCTTAGTGTCCAAAGATGTGTAGGTTAGGAGGATTGGCCGTGCTAAATTGCCCCTTAGTGTCCAAAGATGTGCAGGTTAGGTGGATTGGCCATGCTAAATTGCCCCTTTGTGTCCAAAGATGTACAAGTTAGGGGGATTGGCCATGCTAAATTGTCCCTTAGTGTCCAAAGATGTGTAGGTTAGGAGGATTGGCCGTGCTAAATTGCCCCTTAGTGTCCAAAGATGTGCAGGTTAGGTGGATTGGCCATGCTAAATTGACCCTTAGTGTCCAAAGATGTGTAGGTTAGGTGGATTGGCCATGCTAAATTGCCCCTTAGTGTCCAAAGATGTGGTTACGTGGATTGGCCATGCTAAATTGCCCCTTAGTGTCCAAAGATGTGTAGGTTAGGTGGATTGGCCATGCTAAATTGCCCCTTAGTGTCCAAAGATGTGCAGGTTAGGCGGATTGGCCATGCTAAATTGCCCCTTAGTGTCCAAAGATGTGGTTAGGTGGATTGGCCGTGGCAAACGTGGGGATATGGGGATAGGGCAGGGGGAGGGTCTGGGGAAGGTACCCCGTCAGAGAGTTGGTACGGACGCGATGGGCCAAATGGCCTCTTCCGCACAGTAGAGATTCGATGATTCTAGGAGATAGGGAGCGAGGACATTGGGTAGGTATTGAATTCTCAGGATGGCGATGAGCGGTGTCTCCGTAAGGATCTGTTTTGAGGTCCCGCAGTTCTTAATGACTAAGATGATGGGGAGGGAGTCTCTGAACCAGATTTGTGGATGACACAAGGTGGCACATTATTGGTTGGAAGATTAAAATTATACAGAGATTAAGTGAACAGGTAAAACCGTGACCAGCGGGTTTCAGTGTGGGCACAAGAGAGGTTGCCCACTTTGGACCCAACAAGCACGGAACAGGAGTCTAACAGGGGGAAATAGTGGAGGTACTGAGAGACTCGGGAGGGAGGGGGGGGCCACACCCAGAGTTACTGTGAGCAGTTCTGGGGCCCCACGTCTTGGGAAGGATGTACTGATGCCAGAGGGAGCGCAGTGTAGGTTCACCCCAATGATACTTGGATTCCAAGGAGTTAAATCAGGAGGAACGATCACACAAACTGGGATTGTATTCCCTGGAATTTCAAAAGTTAAGGGGGAGATTTGATCAGAGTTTTCAAGGTATGAAAGAACATAAGAACATAAGAAATAGGAGTAGGAGTAGGCCATCTAGCCCTTCGAGCCTGCCCCGCCATTCAATAAGATCATGGCTGATCTGTCGTGGCTCAGTTCCACATTCCCGCCCTCTCCCCATAACCCTTAATCCCCTCTCTTATCAAAAACCCATCAACCCGCTTCTTAAAAATATTTAGCGAGGCAGCCTCCACCACTTCAACGGGCAGAGAATTCCAGAGATTCACCACCCTTTGAGTGAAGAAGTTCCTCCTCAACTCCGTTCTAAACCGCCTCCGCTTTATCTTGAGGCTGTGCCCCCTAGTCCTACTGTCTTTTTTGAGCGGGAAGAGTCTCTCCACCTCTATCCTATCCATCCCATTCATCATCTTATACGTCTCAATGAGATCTCCCCTCATTCTTCTAAACTCTAGCGAGTACAAGCCTAGTTTACTCAGCCTCTCCTCATAGCTCAACCCCCTCAACTCCGGTATCAGCCTAGTAAACCTCCTCTGCACTCCCTCCAGGGCCAAAATATCCTTGCACAGGCAAAGGGGACGGGAGAGAGTGAAAGGGGATAGAGAAAGCATGGGAGAAGTGGGGGAACTCTCTCCCACAAACGGCAATTATTGCCCAATCGATTCATCTTAATGAATGAGATTTCTGTTAGTCACAGATATGAAGGGATACGGGAGGGGGGCCTCCACGTGAGAATCTATCGACGATCGTAAAACCATTGTCGAGAAAACCCATCCGAGTTCACTAACCTCCCTTTAGGGAAGGAAATCTGCCGTCCTTACCCCGGTCTGGCCTACATGTGACTCCAGAGCCACAGCAATGTGGCTGACTCTCAACTGCCCCTCCAAGGGGCAACTAGGGATGGGCAATAAATGCTGGACCAGCCAGCGACGCCCGTGTCCCAGGGATGGACAAAGAAAGGTCTTGCCACGATGGTGATGGACTGGAGTGGGGGAGAATGCGCTTGGAGGACAGGGAAGGGTAGGCTGAACCCA
Organism: Carcharhinus amblyrhynchos; assembly: GCF_965287045.1. Classification (NCBI taxonomy): domain Eukaryota; kingdom Metazoa; phylum Chordata; class Chondrichthyes; order Carcharhiniformes; family Carcharhinidae; genus Carcharhinus; species Carcharhinus amblyrhynchos. The sequence continues at coordinate 5,946 of NW_027650778.1, forward strand.
GCCTCCTCTGAGGCCCCCCCCCAGAGAACCACCGAGAGTTAGCAGCAGACAGAAAGGGAAGGTGTTCTTACATCTTTAATAGCGTCCGAAGTTAGAGCTCCAGGTAGATCCTGCTTATTGGCAAACACCAACAGTGTAGCTCCCGCCAAACGCTGGAGGAAGAGGAGAACACAATTTTTAAACGTTATTTTGCCCCCTGCGAACGCTCACCCTGCGGTTCCCACCCTGCACCCCCGCTGCCGTAACAGGGCGGCAGAGAGGCAGTCCCACAGGAGAGGGGCCACACACCCAGTTACCACTCATTTCTCAGGAGGCCAAGGAAATTTGGCATGTCCGCTACGGACTCTCACCAACTTTTACAGATGCCCCATAGAAAGCATCCTTTCTGGGTTGTATCACAGCTCAGTCTGGGCTCCTGCTCTGCCCAAGACCGCAAGGAACTACAAAAGGGTGGTGAATGTAGCCCAGTCCCATCACACAAACCAGCCTCCCATCCATTGACTCCATCTACACTTCCCGCTGCCTCGGGGAAAAGCAGCCGGCATAATCAAGGACCCCCCCCCACACACACACCCCGGACATTCTCTCTTCCACCTTCTTCCGTCGGGAAAAAAGATACAAAAGTCTGAGGTCCCGTACCGACCGACTCAAGAACAGCTTCTTCCCTGCTGCTGTCAGACTTTTGAATGGACCTACCTCGCATTAAGCTGATCTTTCTCTACACCCTCGCTGTGACTGTAACACTCCATTCTGCACCCTCTCCTTTCCTTCTCTATGAATGGTATGCTTTGTCTGTATAGCGCGCAAGAAACAATACTTTTCACTATATACTAATACATGTGACAATAATGAGTCAAATCCAAATCCAAATCAAAATCCAAATCAAATATCACTTCTCACCAGGGCTCCGGGTGTCTGAATTTCAAAGTTCATTGCTAGGATTCTGCGCTTGTTCCAAGACAAGGGGTGACACGGCGACACAGTGGGTTGGCACTGCTGCCTCACACCACCAGGGACCCGGGTTCAATTCCCAGCTCGGGTCACTGTTTGTGTGGAGTCTGCACATTCTCCCTGCGTCTGCGTGAGTTTCTTCCGGGTGCTCTGGATTCCTCCCACAGTCCAAAAGGTGTGCGGGTTAGGCGGATTGGCCATGCTAAATTGCCCCTTAGCATCAGGGGGATTAGCAAGCATAAATGCATGAGGTTATGGGGATAGGGCTTGGTGGGATTGTGGTGGGTACAGACTCGATGGGCCGAATGGCCTCCTTCTGTGCTGCAGGAATGCTATGATTCATCCCAGGTTCAGAATGATGGAGAGAAGGAACGCAAACTGACGTCTCCCCTCCAGCCAGACTCCAGGGTACTGAGCCCAAACCTGCCTCGACGCTCCCCCAGGTGACTCAGTCCAACTCCCTGCCCACGTCTCACGGGCTGTTTCTACCACACACGTACCATGGAGGACTGGATGTGCTGTCGTAACCTGACAGAGGCAGCTGGATTACACTCCCTCCCGAGTTAAGTTTCGATACTGGGCGGCACAGTAGCCCAGTGAGGCCAAATAGCCTCTTTCTGCACTGTAGGGTTTCTGTGATTCTGCTCAGGGAGTTTAAAGTTTATTTGTCAGTGTCACAAATACCACGCAGACACAGGACGAAAGTGCAGACTCCGCACAGACAACCAAGCCAAGAATTGAACCCAGGTCCCTGGCGCAGTGTGAACCACTGTGCTACCCGCTCCCTCAGCACTGACCCTCTGACAGTGCGGCACTCCCTCAGCACTGACCCCCCGACAGTGCGGCACTCCCTCAGCACTGACCCTCTGACAGTGCGGCGCTCCCTCAGCACTGACCCTCTGACAGTGCGGCACTCCCTCAGCACTGACCCTCTGACAGTGCGGCACTCCCTCAGCACTGACCCTCTGACAGTGCGGCGCTCCCTCAGCACTGACCCTCTGACAGTGCGGCGCTCCCTCAGCACTGACCCTCTGACAGTGCGGCGCTCCCTCAGCACTGACCCTCTGACAGTGCGGCGCTCCCTCAGCACTGACCCTCTGACAGTGCGGCGCTCCCTCAGCACTGACCCTCTGACAGTGCGGCGCTCCCTCAGCACTGACCCTCTGACAGTGCGGCACTCCCTCAGCACTGACCCTCTGACAGTGCGGCACTCCCTCAGCACCGACCCTCCGACAGTGCGGCACTCCCTCAGCACTGACCCTCTGACAGTGCGGTGCCCCCTCAGCACCGACCCTCCGACAGTGCGGCACTCCCTCAGCACCGACCCTCCGACAGTGCGGCACTCCCTCAGCACCGACCCTCTGACAGTGCGGTGCCCCCTCAGCACCGACCCTCCGACAGTGCGGCGCTCCCTCAGCACCGACCCTCCGACAGTGCGGCACTCCCTCAGCACTGACCCTCTGACAGTGCGGCGCTCCCTCAGCACTCCGGGGCCGTTACCTCTTCCTGTAGGAGCACGGAGAGTTCCCGCTTGCAGTCGTCCAGTCGGAGTCGATCGGCACTGTCCACCACCCAGATCAATCCGTCCGTGCTCTCAAAGTAATTCCTCCAGTACGACCGCAGCGACTTCTGCCCTCCCACGTCCCAGATATTCAGTTTGAAACTGCGGGGGGAGGGGAGGAGAAAAGAAATTCTTGTCACGGGGGAATGGCAACTCCCCGCTCCCACTCCAACACCCTTTCAACTGCCCCGCTGTGTCCTGAGGCTTTTCCCAGACTAGTACTGGCCCCATCAGGAGGGAACTGGTGTTAACATCCACTCAGTTCTCCTACCCCCACACCGTGACTAAACTTTACTTATTTTAGCCCGTTGTACATCTATTGATATTTACTGATGTCCCCTTTTTACATCCACAGGCCATTCGGTCTGCCTTGTTGTCCAACGAGGGGCATACACACGCGGTGGGTCGCGCGAGGGCTGCTCTTGGATGTTGTTTCGAGAGTTGCCCTAGTGCTTCACGTCGTCAGCGTACGCTTAAACTGGACCGACTGACGGGCAACACGACAGCTCAGTGACTATCGCTGTTTGCTGCGCAGTTACCTGGGTCGGGTCTCCGACTTGGGTCGGCGTCTGTGGGAGTTTGCACATTCTCCCCGTGCTTGCGTGGGTTTTCTCCGGGTGCTCTGGTTTCCTCCCACACCCCAAAGACGTGCTTTTTAGGCCGATTGGTGTCAATAAACTGTCCCTGGATTGGATCACCCTTAATCTGGCGTACATAAATTTCCACCCCCTTTATTCTGAAGTTCCGTTAGGGGTAGACAAAATCGTCGACGAGCGAGGAAAGACTCGAATAAGGCACCGACTCGCTGTTAAAATGGGCGGCACGGGCTTGTAGGGCCTGTTTCCTGTGCTGTTCTTTGTTATTAGTGTCACAAGCCGGTTTACATTCACACCGCAATGAAGTTACCGTGAAAAATCACCCGTTCGGGTTACACCGAGGGAGAACTTAGCTCCCTAATCCGCACGTCTTTCGGGCTGTGGGGGGAGAAACCGGAGCACCCGGAGGAAACCCACGCCGACGCGGGGAGAACGTGCAGACTCCGCACAGACGGTAACCCGAGGCCGGGAATCGAACCCGGCTCCCTGAGGCAGCAGCGCTAACCTCACTGTGCCAGTCGCGCACAAGCTCCCACCCCGCTCTCCGCCACCATTTGCAACCTGTCTCGCTATTGGAAAGAAGTCTTCCTCCGAATATATTTAAGTCACGGGTAGATAGGTTTCTGATAGACAGGGGAATTAAGGGGAGAAAGCGGGAAAGTGGAACTGATCCACTATCAGATCAGCCACGATCTTATTGAATGGTGGGGCAGGCTAGATGGCCCTACTCCTGCTCCTATTTCTTATGGGAAGACCCAGGCCCCGTTTACCCAGACGTGGGGGGACCCTTTGCTGGTGGTGGCGCTCTCCCTGTGGGCCAGGGGAAGGGGGTCTGAGAGCAGAGGGATGAGGGGGGGCTCTCAGGTCCCCCACAGGGTGAGAGGAGGTGTCCTCCCCATGGGGCAGAGGATCTCGGCTCGCACCCAGATTTCTCACCTCTCCCACACTGGGCTAATGTCACCTCTGCCTCCCAGAAACTGGGGTGGGGGTTAAGCATCGCTCTTACTTTCTGTGTTCCAGCGTCTTGATGTTGAACCCCAGCGTGGGTGAGATAGTGTCGATGTCTTCCCCATTGAACTTCTTCAGAATGGTGGTCTTGCCGGCGTTATCTAGTCCGCTGCGGGAGTGTGTTAAGGAACGCAGGAATGTTGACAGAAAGGGAGCATCCTCCCCTCCCCCCCGACCCGGGTCAGCACCGACACCCAGGGAATTTGATTCCGGACTAACACACACACACACCCTCCCCACCCCCAGGGTAACAGCAGCAAAGCCCCAGCAGTGAGCCGTGCTGGGAGGGGGGGCAGCGGGCGCTGAGCCGTGCTGGGAGGGGGGGGCAGCGGGCGGTGCCTCTGTGCCACCCCTAATTTACCCCTTTCCTATCCGGTGTCGATCCGCTGAACCCCTCCGCGAGGGGCTGGAGAGACGGGGTCCAGAATTGAACCCCGCGACTCCCGAGAGGCAGCCCCGTCGAGTGGCAGCCCCAGTCGGGTCGACGGACAGGCATCGATTCGAACCTCGATACGGGGGGACGGGGGTGGGGAGTCTCCCGGAGCGGAATCGGGCTGCGCAAAATAAAAAACAGCGGCGCTGCCTCACTGCCCAGTCAGAGACAGGGCACAGACCGCACCCCCCCCCCACCCAACTCCCCAGGGGGAATGGGGGCACAGGGCCCAACCCCCACCCGGGCGACAGAGTATACAGAGATAGCCCCCGGTGACAGAGCCCAACTCCCTCCTCCCTTCACTCCCCCCTCCCCTCCCCCTTCACTCCCCCCTCCCCTCCTCCTCCCTCCCCCCTCCCCTCCTCCCTCCCTCCCCCCTCCCCTCCTCCTCCCTCCCCCCTTCACTCCCCCTCCCCTCCCCCTTCACTCCCCCCTCCCCTCCCTCCCCCCTTCACTCCCCCCTCCCCTCCTCCTCCCTCCCCCCTTCACTCCCCCCTCCCCCCCTTCACTCCCCCCTCCCCTCCTCCTCCCTCCCCCCCTTCACTCCCCCCTCCCCTCCTCCTCCCTCCCCCCTTCACTCCCCCCTCCCCTCCTCCTCCCTCCCCCCTTCACTTCCCCCTCCCCTCCTCCTCCCTCCCCTCCTTCACTCCCCCCTCCCCTCCCCTCCTCCTCCCTCGCCCTTCACTCCCCCCTCCCCTCCTCCTCCCCTTCACTCCCCCCTCCCCTCCTCCTCCCTCGCCCTTCACTCCCCCCTCCCCTCCTCCTCCCCTTCACTCCCCCCTCCCCTCCCCTCCCCCCCCTTCACTCCCCCCTCCCCTCCCCTCCCCCCCTTCACTCCCCCCTCCTCCCTCCCCCCCTTCACTCCCCCTCCCCTCCTCCCCCCCTTCACTCCCCCCTCCCCCCCTCCTCCCTCCCCCCCTTCACTCCCCCCTCCCCTCCTCCTCCCTCCCCCCCTTCACTCCCCCCTCCCCTCCTCCTCCCTCCCCTCCTTCACTCCCCCCTCCCCTCCTCCTCCCTCCCCTCCCCTCCTCCTCCCTCCCCTCCTCCTCCCTCCCCTCCTTCACTCCCCCCCCCTCCTCCTCCTCCCTCCCCTCCTCTCTCACTCTCCCCCCTCTCTCACTCTCCCCCCTCCCCCAGCCTGGGGGCCAGTATCTCTCCCTCTCCGCCTCCTCCCGGGGATACAGCATCAGCAGCCGGACCTCCCGCTCTTTCTGCTTCATTTTCTTCAGGATGCTCAGCAGCCCCATTCCCCTCCGGCCCACGGCCCAGCGCGCAGCCGCCAACGCTGACCCCGCCCCTATCCACCGCCCCACCCACCCGATTGGCCGCCGCCGGCACTAATCCCGCCATCCATTGGTCAACTTCTCTGTCAATCAGACCAACCGCGTACTTCCGATTGGCTGTTACTGGTCTCGCCCCCACCTCGCCACCATTGGACACGGCGCCGCCGATTCCTGCTCCTGATTGGTTATTCTTCATGTCACTTAGAGCGCCAGAGCCCTCTGGATTGGCTGTTCCTGGTGCCACCCCAGCCCCTCTACCATTGGTCGTGGCGCCGCCAATCTCCGCTTTTGATTGGTTCGCTTCCCTGTCATTCAAACAGGGACGCAATCTGGATTGGCTACTACTACTCCCGCCCCTTCCCCTCCACCATTGGCCGCGACGCCGCCATTTGCTGTTTTCGATTGGCTTGCTACCCTGTCACTCACAGCACAAGCGCGCTCCGAATTGGCTGTTACATCTCCTCCGTCATTCGCATCCGTGCCGCTAATCCTCGCTTCTGACTGGTGATCCCTCCTGTCACTCAGAGCGACAGCATCCTTCGGATTGGCTGTTCCCAGTCCAGGTAGTGTCACTCCTCACCGCTGATTGGACACCAAGCCCGTCACTCATAGGCCAGCCCGCTCCGGATAGGCTACCTGCGGTCCCGCTCCTCCCACCTGAACCGGTCACAGGTGATCCCATTGCTGATTGGCTGAGGGCCCTGCCACTCCAAGGGAGGGCGCCCCGGATAGGCTGCGCACGCTCCCGCCCACCCGCCCCCCTTAGTTACCACCCCACTCTCTGGGTGAAGAACTTTGTCCTCACCTCAGTTGGCACAGTGGGTTAGCACTGCTGCCTCGCAGCGCCAAGGACCCGGGTTCGATTCCCGGCTCGGGTCACTGTCCGTGTGGAGTTTGCACATTCTCCCCGTGTCTGCGTGGGTTTCCTCCGGGTGCTCCAGTTTCCTCCCAAGATGTGTGGGTTAGGTTGACTGGTCCGTGCTAAAATTGTCCCTTAAGCGTCCTGAGATGTGTAGAGCCGTGGTGGGATTGTGGTTGGTGCAGACTCGATGGGCCGAGTGGCCTCTCCCTGCACTGTAGGGTTTCTATGAATCAGCCTTGATGGGCCGAATGGCCTCCTTTTACGCTGTAGGGATTCTATGAATCAGCCTTGATGGGCTGAATGGCCTCTCCCTGCACTGTAGGGATTCCATTAATCTGCTTTGACGGGCTGAATGGCCTCTCCCTGCACTGTAGGGATTCCATTAATCTGCTTTGACGGGCTGAATGGCCTCTCCCTGCACTGTAGGGATTCCATTAATCTGCTTTGACGGGCTGAATGGCCTCTCCCTGCACTGTAGGGATTCCATTAATCTGCTTTGACGGGCCGAATGGCCTCCTTTTACACTGTAGGGATTCTATGATTCTTCTAAACTCTGGCAAATATAATCCTAGCTTGACTCAATCTCGCCTCGTATGACAGACCTGCCATCCCAGGAATCCCATGGGTGGCCCAGTGGGTTAGCACTGCTGCCTCACAGTGCCAAGGAACTGGGTTCGATTCCCGGCCTCGGGTCACTGTCTGTCTGTGCGGAGTTTGCACATTCTCCCCGTGTCTGCATGGGTTTCCTCCCCACACTCCGAAAGACATGCCGGTTAGGTTGATTGGCCATGCTAGAATTGTCCCTTAAGATGTGGAGGTTAGAGGGATTAGTGGGAGGACATGGGGGTAGACTGGGTGGGATTGTGGTCAGTGCAGACTCAATGGGCCGAACGGCCTCCTTTTACACTGTAGGGATTCTATGATTCTTCTAAACTCCAGCAAATATAGTCCTAGCTGACACAATCTCTCCTCCTATGACAGACCTGCCATCCCAGGAATCAGCCTGGGAAACCTCCGCTGCGCTCTCTCTACAGCAAGGAACATCCTTCCTCTGATTAAAAAAAGTTATGCCTTGAGGCCTCAACTGCAATGTTGGGGGACCCCCCCCCCAGCCCATTTAGTGCCCTCTTCCATTGCAGGTTTGGTATGCGGGGAACACAATCAGATTCCCACCTACAACCTGACTCAGACTGTGCTTGAAAGTCCCATAATGTTCAACAAGTAATGTCCGTATAAGGGTCTAATACTGCTGCCGGTGTTAACCCAGTAGCCACAAGGTCAGCATGACAAGCATGCCAACGTGAGCCCATGTAGTGAGGAGGGCAGTCCCTCAGTCTTAGCTCCTTGCTGCTAACCTTCCCCCTATTAGGGACCAGATCAAGGTATATCACAAAGTTAATGTAGACCCCAACTATTTCCTGTTTAATTGCCATTAGGGTGAGCAGTGTCCAAAGATGTGCAGGTTGGGTGGATTGGCTATGCTAAATTGCCCCTTAGTATCCAAAGATGTGCAGATTAAGTGGATTGGCTATGCTAAATTGCCCCTTAGTGTCAAAAGATGTGCATAGTCGGTGGATTGGCCATGCTAAATTGTCCATTTGTGTCCAAAAGTGTGTGGTTTAGGTGGATTGGCTATGCTAAGTTGCCCCTTAGTGCCCAAAGATGTGCAGGTTAGGTAGATTGGCCATGCTAAATTGTCCATTAGTGTCCAAAAGTGTGTGAGTTAGGTGGATTGGCTATGCTATGCTAAATTGCCAGGTATGATTTGATTGGGCACCCACAGTGGGTTAGCACTGCTGCCTCACAGCGCCAAGGAGCTGGGTTCAATTCCCAGCTTAGGTCACTGCGGAGTCTGCACATTCTCCCCATGTCTGTGTGGGTTTTCTCCGGGTGCTCCGATTTCCTCCCACAGCCTGAAAGATGTGCAGGTTAGGTGGACTGGCCGTGCTAAATTCTCCCTCAGTGTTTCCGAACAGGCACTGGAGTATGGCGACTCGGGGATTTTTCACAGTAACTTCATTGCAGTGTTAATGTAAGCTGACTTGTGGCACCAACAAATAAACTTTAAATAAAAAGGTTGACCCACTGGGAAGCTTTTATTAAAACCAACTTTATTTAACACAGTTAACATGTAACCAAAAGAATCAGCATGACTTTTACCAATTGAAATACTTAAACATGACAAGGTGTGATTCTGAACTATCTCCATAGTTCCAATGTAAGCAATATCCCCACAGACATAAATCCTTCTTCAGATGTTAGCACAAAAAAAAATGGGATTATGGATGCTAGATTTCCAACCTTTTATCCCCTCTGGACAGATATGGAAAGACACTGTCTTCTGACTCCTATTCAGCAGTCTCCAGAGAAAGGGACTTAATTCGCGGAAAATCCCAGTCTCCAAGTCCAAAGAGAGAGAGACAGAGAAGCAGAGGGCTGTCTCACCCGAAAGATCCCCAAGCAGCAACTGACTTCATTTTCTGTGTAAGCCTAGCTCCATCCAGTCACATGAATTTACTGCCAATGAAGCCCTACTCTGATAAACTCCAGGGGGAAACGCTAAAGTAACAGGACAGCATTAGCAACACCAAATCTACCCACCTTTGGACACTAGGGGAAAATTTACAATGGTCAATCCACCTAACTTGCACATTTTTGGACACTAAATGGCAATTTAGCATGACCAATCCACCTAACCTTCTCATCTTTAGACACTAAGGGACAATTTAGCATGGCCAATCCACCTAACCCGCACATCTTTGGACACTAAGGGACAATTTAGCATGGCCAATCCACCTAACCCGCACATCTTTGGACACTAAGGGGCAATTTAGCATGGCCAATCCACCTAACCTGCACATCTTTGGACACTAAGGGACAATTTAGCATGGCCAATCCACCTAACCATCTCATCTTTAGACACTAAGGGGCAATTTGGCATGGCCAGTTGTTAGCACTGCTGCCTCACAGCACCAGGGTCCCAGGTTTGATTTGGGTCACTGCGTGGAATTTGCACATTCTCTCCGTGTCTGCGTGGGTTTCCTCTCAATCCAAAGATGTTCGCGTTAGGTGGATTGGCCACACTAAATTGTCCCTTAGGGTTCAGGGGGATTAGCCGGGTATATACGTGGTGTTACGGGGATGGGGCCTGAGCGGGATAGTTTGTCCAGACTCGATGGGCCAAATGGCTTCCTTCTGCACTGTATGGGTTCTATAAAGGCTGTAGAGTGTTTAATTGGAGGATGGAGAACTCCTCCACCTGACTTTGAATTCCTTCAAACATTTCCCCGGAGGGTCCTGCCTTCCAGAAGGCTGCGTTCAGTTTCTGCTCTGCACAACCCAATCTTAATCGTCCGGGCATCGGTATTTGATGCAGTGGCGTGCTGCTGAGAGTGGAGAAATCGCCCCCACTTCAGCCTCCCCTCATAGCAAACACGCGCTCGGAACTCTGCACAGCTCGTCATTGTTGGAGGTCAGGCATAAGTCAGGCACAGAGCTGGTGCATGCCAGGCATTCCTCACCCAGTCTGTGGGAAGCTTCCATTAGGCACAGGCCAAAGGAGACAGTATGGAGATTCACAGACTGGATGCAGACAAAGGAATCAAAGATGTGTAGGTTAGAGGGATTGGCCATGCTAAATTGTCCCTTAGTGTCCAAAGATGTGTAGGTTAGGTGGATTGGCCATGATAAATTGCCCCTTAGTGTCCAAAGATGTGCAGGTTAGGTGGATTGGCCATGCTAAATTGTCCCTTAGTGTCCAAAGATGTGTAGGTTAGGTGGATTGGCCATGATAAATTGCCCCTTAGTGTCCAAAGATGTGCAGGTTAGGTGGATTGGCCATGCTAAATTGCCCCTTAGTGTCCAAAGATGTGTAGGATAGGTGGATTGGCCATGCTAAATTGTCCCTTAGTGTCCAAAGATGTGCAGGTTAGGTGGATTGGCCATGCTAAATTGCCCCTTAGTGTCCAAAGATGTGTCGGGTTAGGTGGATTGGCTATGCTAAATTGTCCCTTAGTGTCCAAAGATGTGTAGGTTAGGTGGATTGGCCATGTTAAACTGTCCCTTAGTGTCAAAGATGTGTAGGTTAAATGTGTGGTTGAGGGGATAGGGCCTGGGTGGGATTGTGACAGTGCAAGCTCGATGGGCCGAACGGCCTCCTACACTGTTAGGTTTCTATGTTGGGGTGGGAGGGATTGGGCCGGTGGGGCCCACGTCTATTGAGGTTCACTAGAAATAGGGAGCAGGCAGATCCAGTTGCACCGTACAGGATTCTGAGGGAGCTCGACAGGGTGCACGCCGAGGGGGTCTCCTATTTAGAATCCCTACAGTACAGAAGCAGGCCATTTGGCCCATCGAGTCTGCACTGACCACAATCACAACCAGAGCCCACCCCCACACACTTACCCATTAATCCCTCTAACCTACGTATCTCAGGACAACTTAGCATGGCCAATCCCTCTAACCTACACATCTTTGGACACTAAGGGACAATTTAGCATGGCCAATCCCTCTAACCTACACATCTTTGGACACTAAGAGGCAAATGAGCATGGCCAATCCACCTAACCTGCACATCTTTGGACACTAAGGGACAATTTAGCATGGCCAATCCACCTAACCTGCACATCTTTGGACACTAAGGGACAATTTAGCATGGCCAATCCACCCTAACCTGCACATCTTTGGACACTAAGGGACAATTTAGCATGGCCAATCCACCTAACCTGCATATCTTTGGACACTAAGGGGCAATTTAGCACTGCCAATCCACCCTAACCTGCACATCTTTGGGCTGTGGGAGGAAACCGGAGCACCTGGAGGAAACCCACGCAGACACGGGGAGAATGTGCAAACTCCACACAGATTTAAGTTAAGGCAGAGAGGGGGAAGGATATATTACTCTCAGTAGATTGCGGTTCAGTGGAACTCTCTCCCCCAGAGAGCAGTCGAGGTCGAGTCAGTATATTCAAGACGGGAAGATAGATTACTGACGAGCGAGGGATTCAAAGGATGTTGGGGGGCAGGAAAGAGAATGGCGTTGAGACCAGAATTAGCCCTGAACTTGCTGAATGGTACAGCAGGCTTGTGGGGCCGAATGGCCTGTTCTGATCCCTAATTTGGACGTTTGTATGAGGGGAAAGTGTGTGTTCGATTTCATTCCTACAGCACTGAGAACCGTACAATCCCTACAGTGCAGGAGGCGGCCGTTTGGCCCATCAAGTCTGTACCAGTCACAATCCTACCCAGCACCTATCCCCATAGCCCCACATATTGGGAATATTAGGTGGGTGGGGGTGGGGGTGGGCTTCTTCACACAGAGTGGTGGGAGTGTGGAATGAGCTGCCAGATGAATGTGGGCTCACGTTTATTTAAGAAAAACTTGGACAGGTACAGGGACGAGAGGGGTGTGGAGGGATATGGTCCAGGCTCAGGTCAGTGGGACTAGGCAGAAAAATGGTTCAGCACAGACCAGAAGGGCCAAAAGGCCTGTTTCTCAGCTGTTAATGTTCTATGGTACCCTGCTAATCCCCCTGATGCTAAGGGGCAATTTAGCATGGCCAATCCACCCAAAAGAACTGGCATCTTTGAAAGTAACATTAATCTGTCAGTAGACTGACTTCACTAGACCAGTGTACCCTCCCTTGGCACTGAGCCTCCGACGGTGCGGCGCTCCCTCGGCTCTGAGCCTCCGACGGTGCGGCGCTCCCTCGGCTCTGAGCCTCCGACGGTGCGGCGCTCCCTCGGCTCTGAGCCTCCGACGGTGCGGCGCTCCCTCGGCTCTGAGCCTCCGACGGTGCGGCGCTCCCTCGGCTCTGAGCCTCCGACGGTGCGGCGCTCCCTCGGCTCTGAGCCTCCGACGGTGCGGCGCTCCCTCGGCTCTGAGCCTCCGACGGTGCGGCGCTCCCTCGGCTCTGAGCCTCCGACGGTGCGGCGCTCCCTCGGCTCTGAGCCTCCGACGGTGCGGCGTTCCCTCGGCTCTGAGCCTCCGACGGTGCGGCGCTCCCTCGGCTCTGAGCCTCCGACGGTGCGGCGCTCCCTCGGCTCTGAGCCTCCGACGGTGCGGCGCTCCCTTGGCTCTGAGCCTCCGACAGTGCGGCGCTCCCTCGGCTCTGAGCCTCCGACAGTGCGGCGCTCCCTCGGCACCGACCCTCCCACGGTGCGGCGCTCCCTCGGCACCGACCCCCCCACAGTGTGGCGCTCCCTCGGCACCGACCCTCTGACAGTGCGGCACTCCCTCGGCACTGACCCTCTGACAGTGCGGCGCTCCCTCAGCACTGACCCTCTGACAGTGCGGCGGTCCCTCGGCACTGACCCTCTGACAGTGCGGCACTCCCTCAGCACTGACCCTCTGACAGTGCGGCACTCCCTCGGCACTGACCCTCTGACAGTGCGGCACTCCCTCGGCACTGACCCTCTGACAGTGCGGCACTCTTGCGCGCACACACACAGTTTGCATACGCAAACACACACACCCAAGAAGACTTGACACATGAGATTTCTGGAGAAAGATTTTATTAGCAATAATGTGGAGTACAAGAATCGTCAAACACATACCTGACCGCACAGTTAAACCAAACACAAGGGACACGCACTCCGTTTGCAAGGACAGGGCTGAAGTGAAGGTTAGGCATGGCAGCACAGTGGGTTAGTGCTGCTGCCTCACAGCGCCAGGGACCCGGGTTCGATTCCCGGCTCGGGTCACTGTCTGCGCGGAATCTGCACATTCTCCCCGTATCTGCGTGGGTTTCCTCCCACAAAGAGGTGCTGGTTGGGTGCTAAATTCTCCCTCAGTGTAACCCGAACAGGAGTGTGGCGACTAGGGGGATTTTCACAGTAACTTCACTGCGGTGTTAATGTAAGCCGACTTCTAACACTAATAAATAAGTTTCTAAGGGTACCAATGACGAGGACCCCCAAACAAAGGACTGAGCCATGGGAGTGGTGAGAATGTACACTGGGTGCGATCTCTCACTCACAGTAATGTGGCTTTTCTAATTCATTCATAAATGGACCAGCATTTATTGCCCATCCCTAGTTGCCCCTTGGAGGGGCAGTTGAGAGTCACCCACATTGCTGTGTCTCCAGAGTCACAGCAAAGTTAAAGTAAAGTTTATTTATTTACAAGTCGGCTTACATTAACACCGCAATGAAGTTACTGTGAAAATCCCCTGGTCGCCACACTCTGGCACCTGTTCGGGTTACACAGAGAGAATTTAGCACCTAACTCGCATGTCTTTGGGGGGAAACCGGAGCACCCAGAGGAAACCCACGCAGACACGGGGAGAACGCGCAGACTCCACACAAACAAACAGTGACCCGAGCCGGGAATCGAACCCATGCCCCTCATGCTGTGAGGCAGCAGTGCTAACCCACTGTGCCACCGCTGCCTCCCTCAATCTATCAAATATATGTCCATCTCCATTTCAAAAATACTTCCAAAGATCCAGCCCTCGTATGTGGTTGGAAATCAAAACCCTTAAAAGCAGAAACACTCGAGCAGCGCAGAGAGAGAAAATTGGGGCTGTTTTCCTTAGAAAGACGGAGACTGAGGGGAGATCTAATAGAGGTGTATAAGTTTATGTCGGGTATAGAGTAAACAGTGGTAGGCTTTTTCCTAGATTGGAAACAAATATTACAAGGGGCCAGGGGCTTAGGGTGAGGGGGGCGAGGTATAATTCCGATGTTAGAGGGAGGTTTTTCACACAGAGGGTAGTGGGGGTATGGAATGCACTGCCAAGTAAGGTGGTGGAGGCAGACACGTTGGAGTTGTTTAAGAGTTACTTAGACAGGCACATGAGCTGGATGGAGATGGAGGGATATAGGAGATTGTTTTAAATAAGGTTCAGGAGCCTTGGGATGTCCCTGGGAATCAACTGATTCCTATGGACCTTCCAACATATTTTTTGGCTCACTTGTTTTACTTTCGAGCTTCTGGGAATTCCCTTGAATGTTTGCATAAGGATGTGCACGGTATTGATGTTTTTCTCTTTTAATCCAAGGTGGTTTGGTCCGCCTTGTTGTCCAACGAGGGGCATACACGCGGTGGGTCGTGCGAGGGCTGCTCTTGGATGTTTCGAGAGTTGCCTAGTGCTTCACGTCGTTAGTGTACACTTAAACCGGACCGACTGACGGGCAACACGACAGCTCAGTGACTATCACTGTTTGCTGTGCAGGTACATGGATTTGGGTGGGTGCCTGTGGGAGTTTGCGCATTCTCCCCGTGCTTGCGTGGGTTTTCTCCAGGTGCTCCGGTTTCCTCCCACGCCCCAAAGATGTGCTGATTGGTGTAACAAATTGTCCCTAAATTAGTCTCCCCTCAATCTGGTTTCCAATGTGGAGTGCCATAAGCATAGACAAGGGTCATGGGCGGAAGAGGGGACTCATAGCGTTAAAATGGACAGCACCGACTCGTTGGACCGAAGGGCCTGTTTCCCGTGCTGTGTTGTTCTTTGTAAAATATGCTTCTGTCTTTTTGGGGGGGGGGGGGGGGGGAGGGGGGGAGGAGGAGGAGGAGGAGGAGGAGGAGGAGGAGGTGGTGGTGCGACCCTCGAATACAGCACTGACAGAGGCCAGGGACAAGCGCGCCCTTGTTCCCAGAACGTTTTACGCCCCGGGTCGTCAGAGGTCAGTTAATCTACGGTCGAGACCAAATCGGAACAGTTACTCACCAGAGATCGGAGCTCAACAGCAGCGACTCAGTCACCCAACACCTGGAATGTGGGCAAGGAGAGGAGGAGCGTTAGAGAGAGAGAGACAGAGAGTTCAAAACACAATTAGACACAACAAAACGTGAATAAAGTACTTTCCGATGGATAAACACAAACGCGGTTGGGTTTAGTATGAGACTGCTAAAGCAGCCTCGCAGTTGGAGGACCAGTCCAAAGGTTAAGTGGATTGGCCATGCTAAATTACCCCTTAGTGTCCAAAGATGTGCAGGTTAGGTGGATTGGCCATGCTAAATTGTCCCTTAGTGTCCAAAGATGTGTGGGTTAGAGGGATTGGCCACGCTAAATTGTCCCTTAGTGTCCAAAGATGTGCAGGTTAGGTGGATTGGCCATGCTAAATTGTCCCTTAGTGTCCAAAGATGTGCAGGTTAGGTGGATTGGCCATGCTAAATTACCCCTTAGTGTCCACAAAGATGTGCAGGTTAGATAGACTGGCCATACTAAATTGCCTCTTACTGTCCCAGGATGCGTAGGTTAGAAGGACTTGAGGGGTAAATGCAAAGGGTGATGGGGATAGGGCCTGGGTTGGATTATTGTCGGTAGACTCGATGGGCCGAATGGACACCGTATGCACCATAGGAATTCTGTGACTTGGTGCCAAGAGGCCTTTGCTCAGGGACACAGTGAATATCTGGCTTCCAGAATAAAATGGACCCATCTCCTGCCAACCAGAACTTTGCCACATGGCAAAGCCATGTTCATCGCGTGGTGTTTTATCTTTTTGTTCTGTGTTGTCTTTGTACCTGCGCCCACTCCCTGCCAATTCCTACTTGGGAGTGCTCCTAGCTAACGGCAGTTCCTGCCAGGTTGCAGGAGGCCATTCGTTCCATCAAGTCTTCCCCCTTGTGAACTGATCAAAAAGGAAATCTAGCATCCTAAAGTCTGAGCCACCTCCTGCTACTGGTCTTTTCTGACCCTCACTGCCTCCCGGTCTAGCCAGTTTGAACATGATTACTCCCACATTAAACTCCCTCGATGAGAGTCTAATCCCGCTCCCCCCCCCACCGACCCCACAACCCTCAGCGCACTCTTCAACTTCTTGTCACCCACCCCACTTTCCTTCACCTCGCCACTGGTGGCCACGTGGATCCTGAGCTCTGAGACTTGCTTCCTCAAGGCTCGCCCGCTTCTCGAACCTTCTTCCCAAAGCCAACTACTCCACCCAAACGTCACCACCTCGCAATCGTTCCTTCTGCGGCTGGGTGTACCATTTTCATAGAATCATAAAAAGCCTACAGTGCAGGAGGAGTCCATTTGGCCCATCGAGTCTGCACCGACCACAACACCACCAAGGTCCTATCCCCATATCCCTACATATTTCCCCACGCATCCCCCTAACCTGTGCCTTCATAGCATGGCCAATCCATAGAACATTACAGCTCAGAAACAGGCCTTTTGACCCTCCTTGTCTGTGCCGAACCATTTCTTGCCTAGTCCCACTGACCTGCACTTGGACCATATCCCTCTCATCCATGAACCCATCCAAGTTTTTCTTAAAAGTGACCCCGCATTTATCCGGCAGCTCATTCCACACTCCCACCTCTCTCTGCGTGAAGAAGCCCCCCCCCCCACTAATATTCCCTTTAAACTTTTCCCCCTTTCACCCTTAACCCATGCCCTCTGGTTTTTTTTCTCCTCTAGCCTCAGTGGAAAAAACCTGCTTGCATTCACTCTATCTATACCAATCCCACCTTATACACCTCTATCAAATCTCCCCCCTCATTCTTCTACACTCCAGGGAATAAAGTCCTAACCTATTCAATCTCTCAGTTTCTGAAGTCCCAGCAACATCCTTGTGAACCTTCTCTGCACTCTCTCAACCTTATTTACATCCTTCCTGTAACTAGGTGACCAAAACAGTACACAATACTCTAAATTTGGCCTCACCAATGCCTTATATAACCTTACCATAACACTCCAACTTTTATACTTGATACTCCGATTTATAAAGGCCAATGTACCAAAAACACTCTTTACGACCCTATCCACCTGTTCCCCACTTTTAGGGAATTCTGTACCTGTATTCCCAGATCCCACTGTTCAACTGCACTCTTCAGAGTCCTACCATTTACCCTGTACGTTCTACTTTGGTTTGTCCTTCCAAAGTGCAATACCTCACACTTGTCTGCGTTAAATTCCATTTGCCATTTTTCAGCCCATTTTTCTAGTTGGTCCAAATCCCTCTGCAAGCTTTGAAAACCTTCCTCACTGTCCACTACACCTCCAATTTTTGTATCATCAGCAAATTTGCTGATCCAATTTACCACATTATCATCCAGATCATTGATATAGATGACAAATAACAACGGACCCAGCACTGATCCCTGCGGCACTCCACTAGTCACAGGCCTCCACTCAGAGAAGCAATCCTCCACAACCACTCTCTGGCTTCTTCCATTGATGTGGGTATGCCGGCGTTGGACTGGCGTAAACACAGTAAAAAGTCTGACAACACCAGGTTTTAGTCCAACCTATTTATTTGATAATAGACTCACAAGCTTTCAGGGTTAGCCCCTTCGTCAGGTGAATGGAGAGTTCTGGCCTCAGACAGAGCATATAAAGCACAGACAGTTTAGAGATTACTGATTAGAATGCGAATCTTTACACCTAACCTGCTGTTCAAGACCTGAAGTGGCTGACAATGTGAGTGGAAGGAGCACTGATCACAGGTTAAAGAGATGTGTATTGTCTATTGAGTATGTGTATTGAGACAATACACATCTCTTTAACCTGTGATCAGTGCTCCTTCCACTCACATTGTCGGCCACTTCAGGTCTTGAACAGCAGGTTAGGTGTAAGGATTCGCATTCTAATCAGTAATCTCTAAACTGTCTGTGCTTTATATGCTCTGTCTGAGGCCAGAACTCTCCATTCACCTGACGAAGGGACGAACCCCGAAAGCTTGTGAGTCTATTATCAAATAAATAGGTTGGACTAAACCTGGTGTTGTCAGACTTTTTACTGTGTTCTTCCATTGAGCCAGTGTCTAATCCAATTTACGACCTCCCCATGTATACCTAGCAATCCACCCTAACCCACACATCTTTGGACTGCGGGAGGAAACCGGAGCACCCGGAGGAAACCCACGCAGACACGAGCAGAATGTGCAAACTCCACACAGACAGTTTTGTCTGTGCTCTTGTCAAGCAGGGCAGACTCGATAGGCCGAATGGCCTACGTCTTGCTCCTGCATTTTATGCTCATTTACAGAAACCTTGGGACTTTTCAGCAAGTTATAAGGAGTGAGCTGTTGTAAACTTCAAGCTCCTTGGCCAGGCTTCGGGGTAACTCATTTTCTTGCACCGTGGGGTCCCTCGGAACTAGTTTTTTTCCAACTCTTGTCAAAACCCGGAGATTTCCCGATTAATGGGAATCGGGGTCCATTCATGAGTATCGATAAGCAGCTAGAATATCTCAATTCCTCATCCAACACCCTACTCTCCAATTGGTTTGATATTTGATTTATTGTCACATATATTGGGATGCAATGAAAAGCATTGTTTCTTAGGTGCTATACAAAGCATACCATTCATAGAGAAGGAGAGAGTGCAGAATGTAGTGTTACAGTCACAGTGAGGGTGTAGAGAAAGATCAACTTAAGCCAATGTAGGTCCATTCAAAAGTCTGACAGCAGCAGGGAAGAAGCTGTTCTGGAGTCGGTCAGAGTTTTGTATCCTTTTCCTGACGGAAGGTGGTGAGGAGAGAATGTCCAGGGGGTGCGTGGGGGGGTCCTTAATTATCCTGGCTGCTTTTCCCCGAGGCAGCGGGAAGTGTAGACGGAGTCAATGGACGGGAGGCTGGCTTGGACCCAATTCTGGGGGGGGACACGTAGTAAGCATCTCCTGCTGGAGGGGGGGTGGGGGGGGCAGTGGGGAGGAGAGGGGGAGCTCCTGAGGGAAAACAACAAAGGGCAGTTTGAGCTTGCCACAAGCGATATTTCTGCACATGGAGGGCAGCACGGTGGCACAATGGTTAGCACTGCTGCCTCACAGCGTCAAGGACCCAGGTTTGATTCCCGGCTTGGGTCACTATCTGTGTGGGGTATGTACATTCTCCCTATTGATTTGATTTATTGTTGTCACATGTATCGGGATACAGTGAAAAGTATTGTTTCTTGCACGCTATACAAAGCATACCGTTCATAGAGAAGAAAAGGAGAGAGAGTGCAGAATGCAGTGTTACAGTCATAGCTCAGATACAGGGAAAGGCCAACTTAACGCGAGGTAGGTCCATTCAAAAGTCTGACAGCAGCAGGGAAGAAATTACTCTTGAGTCGGTTGGCACATGACCTCAGACTTTGGTATCTTTCTCCTGATGGAAGAAGTTGAAAGAGAGCATGTCTGGGGTGTGTGGGGGTCCTTGATTATGTCATGTCTGTGTGGGTTTCCTTCAGGTGCTCCAGTTCCCTCCCACAGTCCAAAAGATGTGCGGGTTAGGTGGATTGGCCATGCTAAATTGCCCCTTAGTGTCCAAAGATGTGCAGGTTAGGTGGATTGGCCATGCTAAATTGTCCCTTAGTGTCCAAAGATGTGCAGGTTAGGGTGGATTGGCCGTGCTAAATTGCCCCTTAGTGTCCAAAGATGTGTAGGTTTGGTGGATTGGCCGTGCTAAATTGCCCCTTAGTGTCCAAAGATGTGTAGATTAGGTGGATTGGCCATACTAAATTGCCCCTTAGTGTCTAAAGATGTGTAGGTTAGGTGGATTGGCCATGCTAAATTGCCCCTTAGTGTCCAAAGATGTACAGGTTAGGGGGATTGGCCATGCTAAATTGCCCCTTAGTGTCCAAAGATGTACAGGTTAGGTGGATTGGCCATGCTAAATTGTCCCTTAGTGTCCAAAGATGTACAGGTTAGGTGGATTGGCCATGCTAAATTGCCCCTTAGTGTCCAAAGATGTAGAGGTTAGGTGGATTGGCCATGCTAAACGTGCAGATTTACAGGGATTGGGTGGAAGGGAGGGCATGGGTAAGATGCTGTTTCAGAGAGTCAGTGCAGACTCGATGGGCCGAATGGCCTCCTTGTGCACTGTCGGGATTCTGAGTTGAAGCAGTAAGAATGTTGGGACTGTGTCGGTGGAGTTACCCAGCACCGAGAGCTTTGCAGAGGCTCTTTAATGTTTAATCTTCACCATTACTGCCACTTAGACTGAAAGGGGAAGAGATTAAAAGGTGCTTAGTTAAGATCTGCAGGCTTAAGGCGATTAACGCAATGCAGCTTTCGAGACTGCTTCACGCCACGGAGAAGATTGAAGCGGACTGTGTTAAGGTCCAGCCTGAAATGTCTATTTGCTGCTATTGTGCGTGCGTGTGTGTGTGTGTGTGTGTGTGGGGGGGGGGGGGTGGTTCTTTCGGGTCAAACCAAGTAAACAAACTCAAATTACATTCGGACAAACAAAAAGGGGTGGCTCCCCAAAAGGAGGGGGAAAACTGCCCGAACAGAAACGAAAAGTGCAAAGGAAACTTAAGACACGTCAAATCCAAACGTGATTGTCGGGGTCTGTAACGCACCTCAGCCCCTGCGGTGCCCAGCGGGCGTGAAAGGGCATCGACTGGGCCCACGGACACCGCATGCTCCCTCTCCAGGGACACCTGGCCGCCAACGTGTCCGCGGTAGAGGGGCAGACAGTCAGGACGGACGGCACCCCCCCCCTCCAGACTGGGGAGTGGAACCATTAGCATGGTGTTGGATGCTGGTCAGGTTAATAGTGAAGGAGTGAATCTGAAGGGCTAATACCTTTACATGCCCCGATATTTAAAACTTCAAGTGTATTTGTGTCACAAGTAAGTTTACATTGACACTGTAACGAAGTTACAGTGAAAATCTCCTAGTCACCACACTCTGGTGCCTGTTCAGGTACCCTGAGGGAGAATTTAGCATGGCCAATCCATGTAACCTGCCCATCTTTGGACACTAAGGGGTAATTTAGCATGGCCAATCCACCTAACCCTCACGTTTGGACATTAAGCATATTTAGCATATAACCCTAGAGTGCAGAAAGAGGCCCTTCGGCCCATCGAGTCTGCACCGAACACAATCCCACCCAGGCCCTATCCCCATATCCCTACACATTATACCCACTAATCCTTCTAACCTATGCATCTCTGGGCACTAAGGGGCAATTTCTTAGCATGGTCAGTCAACCTAACCAGCACAACTTTTGACTGTGGGAGGAAACCGGAGCACCCGGAGGAAACCCATGCAGACACAAGGAGAATGTGCAAATTCCACACAGACAGTGACCCAAAGCTGGGAATCGAACCCAGGACCCTGGAGCTGTAAGCAGCAATGCTAACCCACTGAGCCGCCCAACATGGGTAAAGGGGCAGTTTAGCATGGCCAATCCACCTAACCAGCATGTCTTTGGACACTAAGGGGCAATTTAGCATGGCCAATCCACCTAACCAGCATGTCTTTGGACACTAAGGGGCAATTTAGCATGGCCAATCCACCTAACCTACACATCTTTGAACACTAAGGGGCAATTTAACATAGCCACATCTTTGCACTGTGGGAGGAAACTGGAGCACCTGGAGGCAGACACAGGGAGAACGTGCAAACTCCACACAATGACCCGAGGCCAGGAATCGAATCCGGGTCCCTGGCGTTGTGAGGCAGCAGTGCTAACCACTGTGCCGCCAGCGATTACGAGGCCAAGGTAGCTGACCGCTCCTTGTATTTCATCCCAGGAATCAATCTGGTGAAGTCTGAACTGACTCTGAGGATCAAGGGATTTGGGGGAATCAGTACATTGAACTTGATGATCAGTCACGATCAAAATGAATGGCGGAGCGGGCTGGCAAGGCCGAATGGCAGACCACTGTGACTATTCACTGAGTCTGGAGAAGACCAGAAGAATCAGGAACAGGAGAAGGCCGTTCGGCCTCTCTCACCTGCTCCTGTTCAATAGGATCTTGTCTGCTCCAACATTCCTTACTTTCCTGCCCTTTCCCTGTAACCCTGGCTTCCCTTTCTGCTTAGAAATATATCCATCTCAGCCTTATATACACAAGGACTCTGCCCTGCCCACCCGCCTCCACCCCGCCCCCCCCCCCCACAGTTGTGCAAGGAGGTCCAAAGATGGGCCTGTACTCGTTGGAGTTTAGAAGGCTGAGGAGAGATCTTAGAGACATATAAGATAATGAAGGGGCTAGATAGAGTAGAGAGATTATTTCCGCTTAGAAAGGAAACAAGAACTAGAGGGCACAGCCTCAAAATAAGGCGGGGGGGGGTGCAGTTTAGATCAGAGTTGAGGAGGAACTTTTTCTCTCAAGAGAGTAGTGAATCTCTGGAATTCTCTGCCCGTTGAAGTGGTGGAGGCCGCCTCGGTGAATATGTTTAAGTCACGGGTAGATAGGTTCCTGATCAATAAGGGAATTAAGGGTTATGGGGAGCGGGTGGGTAAGTGGAACTGACCCACTATCAGATCAGCCATGATCTTATTGAATGGTGGGACAGGCTCGAGGGGCTAGATAGCCTACTCCTGCTCCTATTTCTCATGACTCTCAACCGAAGAAATTCCTCCTCCACCCAGTCTTAAATTGGCATTAAATTCTGAGACTGTGCCCTCTGGTCACAGACTCTCCCATGAGGAGGGAAAACGTCCCCTCAGGATTTACCCGTCAAGCCCCTTAACAATCCGATATGTTTCAATGAGATCCCCTCTCATTCTTCTAAATTCCAGTGAGTAGAACATAGAACATTACAGCACAGGACAGGCCCTTCGGCCCTCGATGGTTCTACTGGTCGGCACAACAATCTAAAGCCCATCTAACCTACACTATTCCAATATCATCCATCTGTTTATCCAAGACTCACAAGCTGTATACCCTTTGCTTCCTCGGATAATCTATCCATTCCGGGGATCACTCTAGGCCAAAGGAGATTTACCGGGCTAATTCTAATGAGTGGGTTGCCCTGTCGGGAGAGACTAGGTTGTCAGGGCCTGCATTTCTTGGGGAGTTTAGAAGAGTGAGGGGTGAACATAAGAAATAGGAGCAGGAGTAGGGCCATCTAGCCCTTCGAGCCTGCCCCGCCATTCAATAAGATCATGGCTGATCTGAAGTGGATCAGTTCCACTTTCCCACTTTCTCCCCTTAATTCCCCTGTCTGTCAGAAACCTATCTACCCGTGACTTAAATATATTTAGCGAGGCAGGCCTCCACCACTTCAACGGGTAGAGAATTCCAGAGATTCACCACCCTTTGAGTGAAGAAGTTCCTCCTCAACTCCGATCTAAACTGCACCCCCCCCTTATCTTGAGGCTGTGCCCTCTAGTCCTGCCGTCCTTTCTGAGCGGGAAGAATCTCTCTACCTCTACCCTATCCATCCCCTTCATTATCTTATATGTCTCTATAAGATCCCCCCTCATTCTTCTAAACTCCAACGAGTACAGACCCAGTCGATTCAGTCTCTCTTCACAGTCTAAAGGGTGACCTTATTCTAATATAGAAGATCCTGAGGGGGCTTGACAGAGTGAGATGCTTTTCACTCACGGGAGAGTCTCGAACAAGGGGACATAGCTACAAGATAAAGCCCCGGTCGTTTAAAACTGAGGTACGTAGGAATTTCTCCCCGCAGAGGGTGCTGAAACTCTGGGATTCTCTGCCCCAAAGTGTGGCGGGGGCTGGATCATTAGAAGTATTTAAAGTGAAGGTGATGTTTGATACACGGGGGAATAGTGGGCTCTGGGGAAATGGCACAGAAAAGGAGTCCAGGCCGGGATGGATCATCCACGATCACGGGTGACACAGCGGGTAGGACTGCTGCCTCACACCGCCAGGGACCCAGGTTCGATTCCAGCCAAGGGTCACTGTCTGTGTGGAGTTTGTCCGTCCTCCCCGTTTCCAACCATAGTCCCAACATGTGCAGGTTAGGTAGATTGGCCATGCTAAATTGCCCTGAGTATTAGGGGGATTAGCCGGGTAAATATGTAGGGTTACGGGGATAAGGTCTGGATGGGATTGTGGTTGGTGCAGACTCGATGGGCCAAATGGCCTCCATGTGCACCATTCTATAATTCTACTGAATGGCAGAGCAGGCTTGAAAAGTCTGGTGGCCTATTCTACTTCTTGTGATTGGTGTTCTTGTGGGGACTGTTCCACATTGCTGACTCAAAGTCGGCAAGTTCATGAAGACAGTAAGGAACTAACATGTACTTTTTCATAATCCTTTCACGGGATGTGGACATTGCAAATGATTTTTTAAAAAATAATTTATAGGTCCAGATTTATTACCTAGATAACTGGAACAATTACCCCTTGAGGAGGTGATGGGTGAGCCGCCATTTTGAACTCACTGAAGTCCCCATTGTAGGTACATCCAGACTGCTGTCAGGGAAGGAGTTCCAGGATTGTGATTGGACATCAACCAGTCCCCACGTGTGGTGTAGGTACACCCACAGTGCTGTTAGGGATGGTGAGTGGCTCGGACAGAACACTTGCAGGGGGTGGTGTTCCCCATGTGTTTTCCCTTGTCCTCCTAGGTGGTAGAGGTGGTGGGTTTGGAAGGTGCTTTCGAAGGAGTCTTGGCAAATTCCAAAGTTGGAGAAGCAGTTGAGAGTCAACCACATTGCTGTGTGGGGTCTTGGGAGTCACATGTAGGCCAGGCTAGGTGAGGACAGCAAACTTCCTTCTCTGAGTTTTGGGTTTTTACCACAATCAAATTACCACAATTTGGGGCAGCACGGGAGCACAGTGGTTAGCACTGCTGCTTCACAGCTCCAGGGACCTGGGTTCGATTCCGGGCTCAGGTCACTGTGTGGAGTTTGCACATTCTCCTCGTGTCTGCGTGGGTTTCCTCCGGGTGCTCCGGTTTCCTCCCACAGTCCAGAGATGGGTGGGTTAGGTCGATTGGCCATGGTAAAAATTGCCCATTAGCGTTCTGAGATGCGCAAGTTAGAGGGATTAGCAGATAAAATATGTAGGGATATGGGGGTAGGGCCTGGGTGGGATTGTGGTCAATGCAGACTCGATGGGCCAAAGGGCCTCTGTCTGCATTGATTCTATCTACAATTCAATCGATGATAGTTGTCAGGGTTACCGTTACTGAGACGAGATTAATTTGAGTATTACCGCAAACACTTATGTATCAGCAAACAGTAGGCGCCATCTTACCAGCCATTCTCGCCACGCCACGCCACGCGGGATCGGAGAGTATGGAGCCCAACCAAATCTCCATTCAGTGCAGCGTGATGGGAAAATCCCACTGGCATGAACGGTGGTAACATTCCAGCCAGCGGGAATATTTAAATTCCACCATTTGCCGTCGTGGGATTTGAATCTGTGTCCTTTCCCCCAGACTATCAGCCAGGGGTCTCTGGATTACTAGCCCAGGGACATTACCACCGTCTCCCCATCAGTAAGAGGACTGGCAGCTCAGCACAGCCGGAAAGGGAAAGGAAGGAGCTGGCTGGGAATACATGTGTCGGGAGATAACGGGAAGAGGTCAGGTGTTCATTTAAAAATGGGTTTCAGGCAGTGAAAAGGTCCACAGAAGGGAGGGAGAACACATCCCAGCAATGTCATGGACTAAGGGCAAGTCCACAGAATTCCTACAGCGCAGGAGGCCATTCAGCCCACTGTATCTGCACCAAATGGGTCCCACTGTTCGAGCATCTTATCAGGACCTTACACCTCCACTCTATCCCCATAAACCCACCTAACCTGCACATCTTTGGATACTATTCAGAATGGCCAATTCACCTAACCTATATAGATGCAAATTACAGCAGATACCGGAATCTGAAACAAAAAGGCAAAACGCTGGAAAATCTCAGTAGGTCTGGCAGCATCTGTAAGGAGAGAAAAGAGCTGACATTGAGTCCAAATGACCCTTTGTCAAAGCTGACAAAGGGAGGGAGGGACAATTTAGCATGGCCAATCCACCTAACCCAAACATCTCTGGACACTAAGGGACAATTTAGCATGGCCAATCCACCTAACCCAAACATCTCTGGACACTAAGGGACAATTTAGCATGGCCAATCCACCCTAACCTACACATCTTTGGACACTAAGGGACAATTTAGCATGGCCAATCCACCTAACCTGCACATCTTTGGACACTAAGGGACAATTTAGCATGGCCAATCCACCTAACCCAAACATCTCTGGACACTAAGGGACAATTTAGCATGGCCAATCCACCCTAACCTACACATCTTTGGACACTAAGGGACAATTTAGCATGGCCAATCCACCTAACCTGCACATCTTTGGACACTAAGGGACAATTTAGCATGGCCAATCCACCTAACCCAAACATCTCTGGACACTAAGGGACAATTTAGCATGGCCAATCCACCTAACCTGCACATCTTCGGAGTGTGGAGGAATCTGGAGCACCCGAAGGAAACCCACAGGGACACAGGGTGGGGAGTGCAAACTCTGCACAGTCACCCAAGGCTGGAATCGAACCCGGGTCCCTGGCACTGTGAGGAAGCAGTGCTAACCACTGCACCGCCGTACATTGTACCAGAGCTGGAGTTGGGGGATGCTTCGCTGTGTAGACCAGGCGATGCAATCTAGCCTTATGATAACCTCTCCCTTCTTTTGGGGAGCTGATAATAGGCACGACGGAGACAGCCCCGACTGCAAACCAGGCGGCTGAGTGGAGTCTGTTTACTCCTGAATTTCGCGGGATTATCCATCAGCCTCTGAAGGGCTGCCTGGTGTTCACCGCCACTCCCTGCGATTCAACCACCTGACATTCCCCAGTGTTCCTTAGCTGCTCTGACTCACATTTTTAACTGCGTTCAAATGGTCAGTGGATAGGCATATGGATAACATTGGAATAGTTTAGGTTAGAGGGTCATTAGATTGGTTCCACTGGTCGGGGCAACATCGAGGGCCTGTACTGCGCTGTAATGTTCTATATTCTTATGACGATAATCCATTTTCCTCAGCACTGCGACAAGTGTCTTTAAACCGTGCACCCGTATACAGAAGGGGGTGGGGCTGTTGGGAGGCCGTGTTTCTGGAGGTGGGGGCTGGTAGGGACGAGCTCTCTTGATCATCTGGTTGTGCTGTTCCTTGGATCACAGTCTGGTCAAGGGTCAACAGAAAAACCACTGTCCCACGCTCCCTGCCACATGCACAGCTTATTGGACTTTCCAAATGGTGGCACACTGAACTCAATCAGGAGCATTGCCATTCAGAGGATTTGCCACACTGTTAATCTGGGAAAGCACATGAGGGAGCGGCCAACAGATCTAACAGTTCACTATTGAACGGTGGGAGGTGTAGGTTGTCAAGTATACAACGTACCTTTCACCTGGATCATCAAGATTGTTTCTGGGGATGAAGGGGTTGACGCACCAAGAGAGATTAAACAGTTTGGACTTGTACTCGCTGGACTTCAGAAGGATGAGTGGGGGCGGGATCTGATCGAGGCATTGATAAGAGTAGACGTAGACCAAATGTTTTCCCCCTTGTGGGGCAATCTAGAACAAGAGGTCACAGGGTATAGGTTGAGATTTAAAATGAGATGGAGGAGGAAATACTCGCAGAGGGGGGTGAGTTTGTGGAACTTGCTGCCCCGCAGCGCAGTGGAGTCTGAATCATAGAAACATACAGAACATTACAACACAGTACAGGCCCTTTGGCCCTTGTGCCGAGCTTTGTCCGAACCCAAGGTCAAGCTATCCCCACTCCCTATCATTCTGGAGTGCTCCATGTGCCAATCCAATGACTGCTTGAAAGTTCCTCAAGTGTCCGACTCCACTATCACAGCAGGCAGTGTATTCCACACCCCAACCACTCTCTGAGTGAAGAATCTACCTCGGACATCAGTTCCTATATCTCCCACCATCAACCTTATAGTTATGCCCCCTAGTAACAGCTACACCCACCCAATCAAGATCATTGATCTTGAAACCATTCAATAAAGGGAGGGATATGGGGAACAGGTGAAATTGAGACTAGGGAGAGATCAGTCATGCTCTGATTGAATGGCGGAGCAAGCTTGAAGGGCTGAACGGCCTACTTCTGCTCCTCCATTCCACTCAGTGGGTCCGGCAGTATTTGTCACGGGAATTAGTGGTTCACAATAGTGCTGAGGAAAGCTCAGTGACCCGGAACATTTGACCATTTTTCTCTCTGTGCCGATGTAGTGTATTTCTGTTCTGAATCTTGAGTCTCTGTACCGGAGGAGCACTTGTATCATTGGTGTCTCCTAAGGAGGGTGCTGATAAGGCATCGGCAGAGGTAAGGAGAGGCTGAGAATTGGTCAGCAAGACAGGCTGGCTACGCTTGGGGGATGGAGATGGCTGACATCCTGGGAAACGGGGCCTGGGATAGCGGGAGAGGTTCACAACCCTCCCCGAGATACAGGTCAGGAGGTGCCAGAGGATTGGAGAACTTACTCAGAGCAAAAGGGATGTAAGAACATTGTAGCGATTACAAGTCGGTCAACTTCAGGTCAGTGACGTGTTAAGACCAAGGAGGAACTCCGTTCACCCAGAGGGTTGGGAATGGAATTCCCTGCCCCAGTGAGGCTACCTGGTTGAATGTTTTTGCCCAGCACAGTGGTTAGCACTGCTGCTTCACAGCGCCAGGGATTGGGGTTCGATTCCCTGGCTTGGATATCTGTGTGGAGTCTGCACGTTCTCCCCGTGTCTGCGTGGGTTTCCTCAGGGGGCTCCAGTTTCCTCCTACACTCCAAAGGCGTGCTGGTTAGGGTGCACTGGCTGTGCTAAATTCTCCCTCAGTGTACCCGAACAGGCGCCAGAGTGTGACAGCTAGGGGGTTTTCACAGTAACTTCATTAGAGTGTTAATGGAAATCTAATAAATAAACTTTAATAAACTTTAAGGCAAAGATTTTTAGACAGTAAAGGAATTAAGATGAGCGGGTGGGTAAGTGGAGCTGAGACCACGAAAAGATCAGCCATGATCTTATTGAATGGTGGAGCAGGCTCGAGGGGCCAGATGGCCAACTCCTGCTCCTAGTCCTTACGAATAAGAAGTTTGGGGATTGCGGGGGCGGGGGGGGAGAGCTCTGTGTGAGGATAGACATTTGATCAGGAAGAAGAGGAAGTAGTAGAGGCATCAGGTGTTTGTAAAAGGCACACCGTGCTTGACTAACCTCACACATTTTAATGTGGGAACATCATGGATGTCGGTCTGGGATTCTCCAGCACCCCCTCTCCCCGCAGCGGGTTCAACCAGCACCAGCTACCCACACCACCTGCTCCCGCCAATCCACATCGCTCGCCAGCAACCGGAAGATCTCACTGGCGGGAAGGGCCGGGTGATTTGGCGTCCACTGGCCCCGGACGCGCACGACCGACACACGGGATTAAGTTCTGTGGAACAGGAGGGCCCATGTCACATTGGGTTTAAGTAAATACTGGCATTACGAAAGCAACTCATGGTACATGTTCCCACTCCCCCCCTGACTGGAGGATGGTAGGCAATGGCCTTTCCCCACAAGTCAGTGCGAGGGTCTCTTGTTAGACACATTACAGAAAAAACTTGGATATTGGGAAGAGATAAAAAACAATGCAATGTGCCATTGGCAGTAGAAGGGTGACATCTCCAGGGTCAGGACATCAACATCCCAGGGTTTACAGGAGGCAGGCAAGAACATTGTCCTAACTCTAAATCTCAAAAGTTCCCTTGATTTGGAAATGGATTGGAAAATTCCACACCATCTCTCTGGTACTTGAGAGGAGAGCAGGAGGAACTAAGAACATAAGAAATAGGAGCAGGAGTAGGCCATCCAGCCCTTCGAGCCTGCCCCGCCATTCAATAAGATCATGGCTGATCTGTCGCTGCTCAGTTCCACTTTCCCGCCCTCTCCCCATAACCCTTAATCCCTTCTCCTATCAAAAACCCATCAACCCACGTCTTAAATATATTTAGCGAGGCAGCCTCCACCACTTCAACGGGCAGAGAATTCCAGAGATTCACCACCCTTTGAGTGAAGAAGTTCCTCCTCAACTCCGTTCTAAACCGAATTATAAGGAATTATAGATGGTTCATTGAATATCAGGAAATTGCTAGAGTTTATAAATTAAGGTTAGGGTGACTGAATGTTTAGTCACTGTAACACTTGCAAAAGAGTAGACGCATCCAACAAACCCAACTGAACGCTTTGGTCGGTTGACTCAGTGGCAGAGAGGGACAATATGGATGTTATATGGACAATATGACAATATGGAGACAGAGGGTGGTGGTTGATGGAAAGTATTCGTCATGGAGTTCGGTTACAAGTGGTGTGCCTCAGGGATCTGTTTTGGGGCCACTGCTGTTTGTAATTTTTGTAAATGATCTGGATGAGGGTACAGTTGGGTGGATCAGTAAACTTGCTGATGACACCAAAGTCGGAGGTGTGGTAGATAGTGAAGAGGGATGTCATAGTTTACAGAGAGACTTGGACAAGTTGCAGAGCTGGGCCGAGAGGTGGCGGATGGAGTTTAATGCGGAAAAGTGTGAGGTAATTCACTTTGGCAGGAATAACAGATGTGTAGAGTATAGGGCTAACGGTAGGACTCTGAATAGTGTTGATGAACAGAGGGATCTAGGTGTATGTGTACATAGATCCCTGTAAGTTGGGAATCAAGTAGATAGGGTTGTTAGGAAGGCATACGGTGTCTTGGCGTTTATTGGTAGGGGGATTGAATTTAGGAGCAACGTCATGTTGCAACTGTACACAACTCTGGTGCGTCCGCACTTGGAGTATTGTGTGCAGTTCTGGTCCCCACATTACAGGAAGGACGTGGAGGCATTGGAGAGGGTGCACAGGTGGTTTACCAGGATGTTGCCTGATATGGAGGGAAGGTCCTATGAGGAGAGACTGAGGGATTTGGGGTTGTTTTCATTAGAAAGAAGGCGGCTAAGAGGGGACCTTATTGAAACATATAAGATGATCTGAGGTTTAGATAGGGTGGACAGTGATAGCCTTTTTCCTCGGATGGAGAAAGCTAGCACGAGGGGGCATAGCTTTAAATTAAGGGGTGGTAGTTATAGCACGGATGTCAGAGGTAGGTTCTTTACCCAGAGGGTGGTGAGGGATTGGAATGCCCTGCCTGCTGCAGTTGTAGATGCGCCTAGTTTGGGGGCGTTTAAGAGATCCGTGGATAGGTTTCTGGATGGAAAGGGATTGGTTTAGGTTAGAGAGTCATTGCTTTTTTCATTGGTCGGTGCAACATCGTGGGCCGAAGGGCCTGTTCTGCGCTGTAATGTTCTATGTTATTTGTTGGGTGTCAGTGGTTAGCACTGCTGCCTCACAGTGCCACAAACCCAGGTTCGATTCCCGGCTTGGGTCACTGTGCTGAGTCTGCACATTCTCCCCGTGTCTGCGTGGGTTTCCTCCGGGTGTTCTGGTTTCCACCCACAGTCCCAAAGACATGTTGGTTAGGTACTAAATTCTCCCTCAGTGTACCCTGAACAGGCGCCGGAGTGTGGGCGACTAGCGGATTTTCACAGTAACTTCATCGCAGCGTGAACGTAAGTCTATTTGTGACATGAATTATATAGACTTGGAGAACTCGTGAGGTTCCTCATTGAGACTGCCAGCTAAGGTTTACTGAACTAGTTAAAAGAATGGCAGGGCAGGAGTGGAGAGGGGATAATGGGCCGTTTTAATTGAAAGGACATGTCCTAAGGGTCTGTGTTAAGGCCTTAACTATTCATACATAGAAACTAGAAGCAGGCAGCCATTCAGACCTTCGAGCCTGCTCCACTATTCATTTTGATCATCGAATTCAATACCCTGATTCCCCTTCCTCCCTCGATCCCTTTAGCCCCAAGAACGATATCTAATTTCTTCCTGAAATCACACAACGTTTTGGCCCCAACTACTTTCTGTGGGAGTGAATCCCACTGCTCTCTGCATGAAGAAATTTCTCCTCACCTCAGTCCTAAAAGGTTTACCCCTTATCCTCAAACCATGACCCCCTGGTTCTGGGCTCCCCCCACCATGGGGAACATTCTTTCTGAATCTACCCTGTCTAACCCTGTTAGAATTTTATAAGTTTCTATCAGATCCCCCTCTCACTCTTCTAAACTCCAGTGAATATAATCTATCCGACTTGGTCTCTCCTCATATGACAGACCTGCCATCCCAGGAATCAGCCTGGTAAACCTTGGCTGTACTCCCTCTATAGCAAGGACATTCTTCCTTGGGTAAAGAGACCAAAACGGCCAAATGCGGCAACTGGGACTAGCTTAGCGGTTAAGAAAAAAGTGCGGCGTGGACAAGTTGGGCCAAACGGCATGTTTCCATGCTGCAAACCTCTACGACTATGGCAAGAGCCACAGACACATTGAAGGCTCAGGTATAATCAAACCATGATGATTATGTCCAAAGACGTGCGGGTTAGGTGGATTGGCCATGCTAAATTGACTGGGGTGTCAGGAGGATTAGCAGGATAAATATGTGGGGTTATGGGAATAGTACCTGGGTGAGATTGTGGTCAGTGCGGACTCGATGGGTCAAATGGCCTCTTTCGGCACTGTAGGAATTCTACGATCCAACTACGCTGAAAATTAGAGTCAGATACTTCCAGAATGAAACTTAGTAAATACTTCCACTCAAGGATGTAGAGGGAAAGTCACTGGTCTAGAATTCCAGAGACCCCCTGGCTAATGCTGAGGGGACACGTGTTCAAATCCCATCATGGCATCTGGTAGAATTTAAATTCAGTTAGTAAGTAGAGTTATAACACTAATCTCAGTAAGGGTTACTGTGATAGTTATCATCGATTCCCCTGAAAAAAAAAACTCTTCTGGTTCACTAATGTCTTTTAGGGAAGGAAATCTGCTGTCCTTACCCAGTCTGGCCTACATGTGACTCCAGAACCCTCCACTGCAATGCCCTCTCCGAAATGGCCAATTGAGACACTCAATTCAAGGGTCAACTAGCATAGAAACTAGAGGGAGTAGGCCATTTGGCCCCTAGAGCCTGCTCCACTATTCACTGTGATACAATCCCTACAGTGCAGGAGGCGGCCATTTGGCCCATCAAGTCTGCACCATCCACTATCCCACCCAGGCCCGATCCCTGTAACTGTACATATTGACCTGCTGATCTCCTGACACTAGGGTCAATTTAGCATGCCAATCAACCTAACCCACTTATCTTTGGACTGTGGCAGGAAACTGGAGCACCCTGAAGAAATCCACACAGACATGGGGAGAATGTGCAAACTCCATAGTGACCTGAGCTGGGAATTGAAGCCAGGTCCCTGGTGCTGAGCAGCAGCGCTAACCACTGTGCCACCACCCACAAAAAATCTGAGGCTTGTGCAGGATTTGAACCCGGGACCTCTTGCATTTTTAATGCCATTACCCTAAGCAAGAATCACACCCTTAGACCAACGAGCCAGCTGCAGAACCGCAGCCAATATATCTAATTCCTTCGTGAAATCACGCGACATTTTGACCTCACTTTCTGGGGTAGGGAATTCAATTAGAGATGGGCCAGAAATGTTGGGACTTCCCCAGTGACACCCCAAATAAAGGTACGATCTCCTGAATGGTGGAACAGGCTCGAGAGGGTGTGTGTTCCTGGAACGCACCAGGCAAGAGCAGCCAGACTCCCCTCCCGCTGCCTCAGTTTCAATTGTCACTCAGTGAATTGTCCCATGGAAGGACATCTAAAAACATGAAGGGATCTGGCTTTGTAACACAAGCCTCACCGCCCCCCCCCCCACCCCCCGCTCCCCATTTTGTTCTCACGCCTTTTCTTCTTATCTCAATTTGTGACGAGACTGGGATCACAATAATGCTTTCAAACTGTCCGAAAGTGCGGCTGGCAGATTTGCCCAGGCATTACTACGGAGGCGTGACCTGTGCTATTGCCAACTTGGAACTCATTCTCCCAACCTGCTGTGCTGGTAACTTCACTTCGAGATTAACCTTCTTACTGCAGGGTACTCATGCTACGGTGCAGAGGGACCTCGGGGTCCTTGTGCATGAGTCGCAAAAACCCAGCCTGCAGGTGCAGCAGGTGGTCAGGAAGGCGAATGGGATGCTGGCCTTCATAGCGAGGGGGATTGAATATACAAGTAGGGAGGTCTTGCTGCAGCTGTACAGGGCATTGGTGAGGCCGCAGCTGGAGTACTGTGTGCAGTTTTGGTCGCCGTACTTACGCAAGGATATTTTGGCCTTGGAGGGAGTGCAGAGGAGGTTTACTAGGCTGATGCCGGAGTTGAGGGGGTTGAGCTATGAGGAGAGGCTGAATAAACTAGGCTTGTACTCGTTAGAGTTTAGAAGAATGAGGGGAGATCTCATTGAGACGTATAAGATGATGAATGGGATGGATAGGATAGAGATGGAGAGACTCTTCCCGCTCAGAAAGGACAGTAGGACTAGGGGGCACAGCCTCAAGATAAAGGGGGGGGCTGTTTAGAACGGAGTTGAGGAAGAACTTCTTCACTCAAAGGGTGATGAATCTCTGGAATTCTCTGCCCGTTGAGGTGGTGGAGGCTGCCTCGCTAAATATATTTAAGACGCGGGTTGATGGGTTTTTGATAAGAGAGGGGATTAAGGGTTATGGGGAGAGGGCGGGAATGTGGAACTGAGCCACGACAGATCAGCCATGATCTTATTGAATGGCGGGGCAGGCTCGAAGGGCTAGATGGCCTACTCCTGCTCCTATTTCTTATGTTCTATGTTCTACATGACACCTGCATCATGAAGCTTGCATTCAGGTCTCTATTGGGTCCCTCCAGTTAACAAGTTACACTTGCACTGCTCAAGGAGCTTAAGGCAATCACACAGGCCACCCTTCAGTGCCAGGACGTGGCCAGGCAGCTTTAAGTCGAACTGCTCTCGCTGTCAGTTAATGTGACCTGGAGGGAGCCAGCTTAGAATTCCTACACATCACTGCCACTCTTGACACACTACCCCCCACCCCGTGATGAGGGCATAATGAGCACCCAGTTGTTACTTAATCCTTTTGGAATCTTAAAGAAGCCTCTCCTTGCACCAATGTCCGCATTTTAGGAGTACTTCACTGATTGGAATAAAACATTCTGGGCACACGGTGAGGTTGCAAATGTTGCCGCACAAATCCAAGGGTTCTCTTAACATGGAAACAGAAGATGGGAGCAGGAGGCCATTCAGCCCTGCTCCGCCACTCATCAACATCACAGCTGATTGCCCAACTCAATGCTAATCCTGCTTTCTCCAGCCGCCTCTTGAATGCATTCAATGTTTTAGCATCAACTACTTCCTGTGGTAATCCTCACCTCCATCTTAAATGGTCGTCTAATCCTGCTTTCTCCCCATAACCTTTGATCCTGTTCGCTATATCCAGCCGCCTCTTGAATAGATTCAATGTTTCGGCATCAACTACTTCCTGTGGGAATGAATTCCACAGGCTCACTGGGTGAAGAAATGTCTCATCTCCGTCCTAAATGGTCTAACTCGAATCCTCAGTCTGTGACCCCCAGGTTCTGGACTCCCTCACCGTCAGGAACATCCTCCCTGCATCTACCCTGTCTAGTCCTGTTAGAATTTTATAAATCTGTGAGATTTCCCCCTCATTCGTCTGAACACCAGCAGAAACAATCTTAACCTAGTCAATCTCTCCTTGTAGATCAGTCCCACCATCCCAGGGATCAGCCTGGTAAACCTTCGCTGCACTCCCTTGACAGCAAGAACACCCTTCCTCAGAAAAGGAGGCCAAAACGTCACACAATACTCTAGGTGTGGCCTCACCAAGGCCCTGTATAATTGCAACAACACATCCCTGCTCCTGTACTCCAAAACTCTTGCAAATGAAGGCTGATATTTGCCTTCTTTACTGTCCACTGCACCTGCATGCTTCCCTTCTGTGACTGATGCACAAGGACACCCAGGTCCCTCTGCACACACCCCTCTCCCAATTTACAGCCATTCAGGTAATCTGCCCTCTTGTTTTTGCTTCCAAAGTCAATAACCTCACACTTATCCAAATTATACAGATCTGCTGTTGATTTGCCCACTCACCCACCCACCCTGCCCAGCTCATTCTGAAGGGTCTCTGCATTCTGGTCACAGTTCACCCTCCCACCCAACTTGGATCATCTGCAAACTGTTTTGTTCCCTCACCCAAATCATTTTATTTCCCTTCCTGCCCCATCTCCTCTGTTCAAGTGAGAAAACATCCGACTGAGATACAGATTGTTCCACGTGATCCGGTCCCTTCTATCAGTCTGGTTACTCTCTTCCAGTCGATGAAATATTTCTGCCCACTACGGGAAGCAGAACTGCGCACAGGAGCGGTCACGCCACAGCACCAGGGACCCAGGTTCAACTCTGGTCTCAGGTGACTGTCGTGTGTAGAGTCTGCACATTCTCCCTGTGTCTGAGAGAGTTTCCTCCCATAAGCCAAAGGTTTGCAGGCGGATCAGCCATGATAAATTGCCCCTTCGTGTCCAAAGATCTGTAGGTTAGGTGGATTGGCCATGCTAAATTGTCCCTCAGTATCCAAAGATGTGCAGGTTAGGTGGATTGGCCATACTAAATTGTCCCTTAGTGTCCAAAGATGTGCAGGTTAGGCAGATTGGCCATGCTAAATTGTCCCTTAGTATCCAAAGATGTGCAGGTTAGGTGGATTGGCCGTGCTAAATTGTCCCTTAGTGTCCAAAGATGTGCAGGTTAGGTGGATTGGCCATGCTAAATTATCCCTCAGTATCCAAAGATGTGTAGGTTAGGTGGATTGGCCATGCTAAATTGCCCCTTAGTGTCAGCAGGGTAAATACTTGGGGCTGTGGGGATAAGGCCTGTGTTGCATTGTTGTTTTTGCTGGCTCAATGGGCCCCCTTCTGCACTGTAGGGATTCTATGTTTCTGAAAAAGCACGGTGACCTTCCTGCTTCAGACCGGCATTGACTGACTTTCAATAACTCAAGCGTTGCTGTGATGGTTCTGGGACCCTCAGAACTCAATTCCCGTTTCACAAGAGGGACCACCCTCCTGCTCAGCATCAAAATGGAGCCCCTGCCTCATGTCTAAAGAGTCAACCCCTCCTGGAGTATCTCCTCTTCACCTCTGGAGTCTACCATCTTGATTACTGTGCCTCCTTCGTGTGATGGTTAAATCTAAGACCAATATGTGGGGACTTGGATCAAGAAGACATGCGAAGAGCTAGACCAGAGTCTGCCTGGGAGAGACAGAACATAAAGGCGCTATTATCACTGGACCATTACTCCAGAAACTCAGCTAACTTTCTGGGGAACCTGGGTTCGAATCCCACCACGGCATATGGTAAAATTCAAATTCAATCTGGAACTAAGAATCTACTGGTGACTGAATCCATTGTTGGAAAATCCCATCTGGTTCACTAATGTCCTTTAGGGCAGGAAATCTGTCGTCCTTACCCGGTCTGGCCTACACGTGACTCCAGACACAGCGATATGGTTAACTCTCAACTGGAGCACAACTTCATGCTAAAGGGATGAACCTTTAAAACAGAGATGAGGAGGAATTTCTTCAGCCAGAGGGCAGTGAATCTGTGGAACTCTTTGCCCCAGGAGGAGGCCAGGTCATTGAGTGTCTTTAAGGCAGAGATAGATAGGTTCTTGATTAATAAAGGGATCAGGGATTATGGGGAAAGGCAGGAGAATGAGAAAAATATCAGCCATGGTTGAATGGTGGAGCAAACTCAATGGGCGAGAGGCCTAAGTCTGCTCCTATATCTTATGGTTTAATTGCCCTCCAATGGCAGCTAGGGATGGGCAATAAATGCTGGCCAGCCAGCGATGCCATATTCCATGAATGAATAAAAAAACAGGGATGTAATGCTGGAACTGTATAAAATTGGGACTGTATCAAAACACTGACTTGTCCACAAACGAGGTCTTGGTCTGACTGACACATTACAGGG
>NW_027650779.1:0-44094 GCF_965287045.1 Carcharhinus amblyrhynchos
GAGTTCAATTCACGAAACTTGATCCCTGATCCCGAGTTCAGTTCCTGAACCCTGATCCCTGACCCCGGGTTCAGCTCCGGAACCCTGATCCCTGACCCCGAGTTCGTCTCCCGAAACCAGAGCCCTGACTCCGAGTTCAGCTCCTGAACCCCGATCCCTGACCCCGGTTCAGCTCCGGAATCCTGACCCCTGACCCCGGGTTCAGCTCCGGAACCCTGACCCCTGACCTCGGGTTCAGCTCCGGAACCCTGACCCCTGACCCCGGGTACAGCTCCGGAACCCTGACCCCTGACCTCGGGTTCAGCTCCCGGACCCTGAGCCCTGACCCCGGGTTCAGCTCCCGGACCCTGAGCCCTGACCCCGGGTTCAGCTCCCGGACCCTGAGCCCTGACCCCGAGTTCAGCTCCCGAACCGTGAGCCCTGACCCCGAGTTCAGCTCCCGAACCGTGAGCCCTGACCCCGAGTTCAGCTCTCGAACCCTGAGCCCTGACCCCGAGTTCAGCTCCCGAACCCTGATCCCGGACCCCGAGTTCAGCTCCCGAACCCTGATCCCTGACCCCGAGTTCAGCTCCCGAACCGTGATCCCTGACCCCGAGTTCAGCTCTCGACCCCTGACCCCGAGTTCAGCTCTGCAACCCTGACCCCAGACCCCGAGTTCAGCTCTCGACCCCTGACCCCGAGTTCAGCTCCCGAACCCTGAGCTCTGACCCCGAGTTCAGCTCCGCAACCCTGACCCCTGACCCCGAGTTCAGCTCTTGACCCCTGACCCCGAGTTCAATTCACGAACCTTGATCCCTGATCCCGAGTTCAGTTCCTGAACCCTGATCCCTGACCCCGGGTTCAGCTCCGGAACCCTGATCCCTGACCCCGAGTTCGTCTCCCGAAACCAGAGCCCTGACTCCGAGTTCAGCTCCTGAACCCCGATCCCTGACCCCGGGTTCAGCTCCGGAATCCTGACCCCTGACCCCGGGTTCAGCTCCGGAACCCTGACCCCTGACCTCGGGTTCAGCTCCGGAACCCTGACCCCTGACCCCGGGTACAGCTCCGGAACCCTGACCCCTGACCTCGGGTTCAGCTCCGGAATCCTGACCCCTGACCCCGGGTTCAGCTCCGGAACCCTGACCCCTGACCTCGGGTTCAGCTCCGGAATCCTGACCCCTGACCCCGGGTTCAGCTCCGGAACCCTGATCCCTGACCCCGGGTTCAGCTCCCGGACCCTGAGCCCTGACCGCGGGTTCAGCTCCCGGACCCTGATCCCTGACCCCGGGTTCAGCTCCCGGACCCTGAGCCCTGACCCCGGGTTCAGCTCCCGGACCCTGAGCCCTGACCCCGGGTTCAGCTCCCGGACCCTGAGCCCTGACCCCGGGTTCAGCTCCCGAACCCTGAGCCCTGACCCCGGGTTCAGCTCCCGAACCCTGAGCCCTGACCCCGGGTTCAGCTCCCGAACCGTGAGCCCTGACCCCGAGTTCAGCTCCCGAACCCTGAGCCCTGACCCCGGGTTCAGCTCTTGACCCCTGACCCCGAGTTCAATTCACGAACCCTGATCCCTGATCCCGGGTTCAGTTCCCGAACCCTGATCCCTGACCCCGAGTTCAGCTCCGGAACCCTGATCCCTGACCCCGAGTTCAGCTCCGGAACCCTGATCCCTGACCCCGAGTTCAGCTCCGGAACCCTGATCCCTGACCCCGGGTTCAGCTCCGGAACCCTGATCCCTGACCCCGAGTTCGTCTCCCGAAACCAGAGCCCTGACCCCGAGTTCAGCTCCTGAACCCCGATCCCTGACCCCGGGTTCAGCTCCGGAATCCTGACCCCTGACCCCGGGTTCAGCTCCGGAACCCTGACCCCTGACCCCGGTTTCAGCTCCGGAACCCTGACCCCTGACCCCTAGTTCAGCTCCCGAACCCTGACCCCTGACCCCGGGTTCAGCTCCCGAACCCTGAGCCCTGACCCCGGGTTCAGCTCCCGAACCCTGAGCCCTGACCCCGGGTTCAGCTCCCGAACCCTGAGCCCTGACCCCGGGTTCAGCTCCCGAACCCTGAGGCCTGACCCCGGGTTCAGCTCCCGAACCCTGAGGCCTGACCCCGGGTTCAGCTCCCGAACCCTGAGGCCTGACCCCGAGTTCAGCTCCCGAACCCTGAGGCCTGACCCCGGGTTCAGCTCCCGAACCCTGAGGCCTGACCCCGGGTTCAGCTCCCGAACCCTGAGGCCTGACCCCGGGTTCAGCTCCCGAACCCTGAGGCCTGACCCCGGGTTCAGCTCCCGAACCCTGAGGCCTGACCCCGGGTTCAGCTCCCGAACCCTGAGGCCTGACCCCGGGTTCAGCTCCCGAACCCTGAGCCCTGACCCCGAGTTCAGAGTCCGAACCCTGAGCCCTGACCCCGAGTTCAGAGTCCGAACCTGAGCCCTGACCCCGAGTTCAGCACCGCAACCCTGACCCCTGACCGCGAGTTCAGCTGTCGACCCCTGACCCCGAGTTCAGCTCCCGAACCCTGAGCCCTGACCCCGAGTTCAGCTCCCGAACCCTGAGCCCTGACCCCAGGTTCAGCTCCCGAACCCTGAGCCCTGACCCCCTGTTCAGCTCCGGAAGCCTGACCCCTGACCCCGAGTTGAGTTTCGGAAGCCTGACCCCTGACCCCGAATTAAGCTCCGGAAGCCTGTCCCCTGACCCCGAGTTCAGCTCTCGACCCCTGACCCTGAGTTCAGCACCCAAACCCTGACCCCTGACCCCGAGTTCAGCTCCGCACACCTGACCCCTGACCCCGAGTTCAGCTCTCGAACCCTGACCCCGAGTTCAGCACCCGAACCTGAGCCCTGACCCCGGGTTCAGATCCCGAACCCTGAGCCCTGACCCCGGGTTCAGCTCCCGAACCCTGATCCCTGACCCCGGGTTCAGCTCCCGAACCCTGATCCCTGACCCCGGGTTCAGCTCCCGAACCCTGATCCCTGACCCCGGGTTCAGCTCCCGAACCCTGATCCCTGACCCCGGGTTCAGCTCCCGAACCCTGATCCCTGACCCCCGAGTTCAGCTCCCGAACCCTGATCCCTGACCCCGAGTTCAGCTCCCGAACCCTGATCCCTGACCCCGAGTTCAGCTCCCGAACCCTGAGCCCTGACCCCGAGTTCAGCTCCCGCACCCTGAGCCCTGACCCCGAGTTCAGCTCCCGCACCCTGAGCCCTGACCCGAGTTCAGCTCCCGAACCTTGAGCCCTGACCCCGAGTTCAGCTACCGAACCCTGATCCCTGACCCCGAGTTCAGCTCCCGAACCCTGATCCCTGACCCCGAGTTCAGCTCCCGAACCCTGACCCCTGACCCTGAGTTCAGCTCCCGACCCTGACCCCTGACCCCGAGTTCAGCTCCCGACCCCTGACCCCTGACCCCGAGTTCAGCTCCGCAACCCTGACCCCTGACCCCGAGTTCAGCTCTCGACTCCTGTTCCCTGACCCCGGGTTCAGCTCCCGAACCCTGATCCCTGACCCCGAGTTCAGCTCCGGACCCTGATCCCTGACCCCGAGTTCAGCTCCCAAACCCTGAGCACTGACCCCGAGTTCAGCTCCCGAACCCTGATCCCTGACCCCGAGTTCAGCTCCCGAACCCTGACCCCTGACCCCGAGTTCAGATTCGGAAGCCTGACCCCGAGTTCAGCTCCGAAGCCTGACCCCTGACCCCGAGTTCAGCTCCGGAAGCCTGACCCCTGACCCCGAGTTCAGCTCCGGAACCCTGAGGCCTGACCCCGGGTTCAGCTCTCGACCCATGACCCCAAGTTCAGCTACCGAACCCTGAGCCCTGACCCCAAGTTCAGCTCCCGAACCCTGATTCCTGACCCCGAGTTCAGCTCTCGACCCATGACCCCGAGTTCAGCTCCCGAACCCTGAGCCCTGACCCCGAGTTCAGCTCCCGAACCCTGAGCCCTGACCCCGAGTTCAGCTCCCGAACCCTGATCCCTGACCCCGAGTTCAGCTCTCGACCCCTGACCCCGAGTTCAGCTCCCGAACCCTGATCCCTGACCCCGAGTTCAGCTCCCGAACCCTGATCCCTGACCCCGAGTTCAGCTCCCGAACCCTGAGCCCTGACCCCGAGTTCAGCTCCCGAACCCTGATCCCTGACCCCGAGTTCAGCTCCCGAACCCTGATCCCTGACCCTGAGTTCAGCTCCCGAACCCTGATCCATGACCCTGAGTTCAGCTCCCGAACCCTGAGCCCTGACCCCGAGTTCAGCTCCCGAACCCTGACCCCTGACCCCGAGTTCAGCTCCCGAACCCTGACCCCTGACCCCGAGTTCAGCTCCGCAACCCTGACCCCTGACCCCGAGTTCAGCACTCGACTCCTGTTCCCTGACCCCGGGTTCAGCTCCCGAACCCTGATCCCTGACCCCGAGTTCAGCTCCGGACCCTGACCCCTGACCCCGAGTTCATCTCCGCAACCCTGACCCCTGACCCCGAGTTCAGCTCCCCAACCTTGAGCCCTGACCTCAAGTTCAGCTCCCGAACCCAGAGCCCTGACCCCGAGTTCAGTTCCGCAACACTGACCCCTGACCCCGAGTTCAGCTCTCGACCCCTGACCCCGGGTTCAGCTCCCGAACCCTGAGCCCTGACCCCGAGTTCAGCTCCCCAACCCTAAGCGCTGACCCCAAGTTCAGCTCCCGAACCCGGTGCCCTGACCCCGAGTTCAGCTCCCGAGCCCTGACCCCGAGTTCAGCTCCCGAACCCTGACCCCGGGCCCCGAGTTCAGCTCCCAAACCCTGACCCATGACACCCAGTTCAGCTCTCGACCCCTGACCCCGGTTCAGCTCCTGAACACTGAGCCCTGACCCCGAGTTCAGCTCCCGAACCCTGACCCCTGACCCCCAGTTCAGCTCTCAACCCCTGACCCTGGGTTCAGTTCCCGAATCCTGACCCCCAGTTCAGCTCTCGACCCCTGACCCCGGGTTCAGGTCCTGACCCCGGGTTCAGGTCCCGAACCCTGAGCACTGACCCCGAGTTCAGCTCCCGAACCCTGAGTCCTGACCCAGAGTTCAGCTCCCGAACCCTGATCCCTGACCCCGAGTTCAGCTCCGGAACCCTGAGTCCTGACCCCGAGTTCAGCTCCCGAACCCTGATCCTGACCCCGAGTTCAGCTCCCGAACCCGGTGCCCTGACCCCGAGTTCAGCTCCCGAACCCTGATCCCTGACCCCGAGTTCAGCTCCCGAACCCTGAGCACTGACCCCGAGTTCAGCTCCCGAACCCTGAGCCCTGACCCCGGGTTCAGCTCCCGAACCCTGATCCCTGACCCCGGGTTCAGCTCCCGAACCCTGAGGCCTGACCCCGAGTTCAGCTCCGGAACCCTGAGCCCTGACCCCAAGTTCAGCTCCCGAACCCTGATCCCTGACCCCGAGTTCAGCTCCCGAACCCTGAGCTTTGTCCCCGAGTTCAGC
Source organism: Carcharhinus amblyrhynchos (assembly GCF_965287045.1). Lineage (NCBI taxonomy): Eukaryota > Metazoa > Chordata > Chondrichthyes > Carcharhiniformes > Carcharhinidae > Carcharhinus > Carcharhinus amblyrhynchos. The sequence goes on from NW_027650779.1 coordinate 5,412, forward strand.
TCCCGACCCCTGATCCCTGACCCCGAGTTCAGCTCCGCAGCCCTGACCCCTGACCCCGAGTTCAGCTCTCGACCCCTGACCCCGAGTTCAGCTCCCAAACCTTTGAGCTGTGACCCCGGGTTCAGCTCCCGAACCCTGAGCCCTGACCCCGAGTTCAGCTCCCAAACCTTTGAGCTGTGACCCCGAGTTCAGCTCCCGAAACCAGAGCCCTGACCCCGAGTTCAGCTCTCGACCCCTGACCCCGAGTTGAGCTCCCGAGCCCTGAGCCCTGACCCCGAGTTCAGCTCCCGAACCCTGAGCCCTGACCCCGAGTTCAGCTCCCGAACCCTGAGCCCTGACCCCGAGTTCAGCTCCCGAACCCTGAGCCCTGACCCCGAGTTCAGCACCCGAACCCTGAGCCCTGACCCCAAGTTCAGCTCCGCAACCCTGACCCCTGACCCCGAGTTCAGCTCTCGACCCCTGACCCCGAGTTCAGCACCCAAACCCTGAGCCCTGACCCCGGGTTCAGCTCCCGAACCCTGAGCCCTGACCCCGAGTTCAGACTCCGAACCCTGAGCCCTGACCCCGAGTTCAGCACCCGAACCCTGATCCCTGACCCCGAGTTCAGCACTGCAACCCTGACCCCTGACCGCGAGTTCAGCTGTCGACCCCTGACCCCGAGTTCAGCTCCCGAACCCCGAACCCTGAGCCCTGACCCCGAGTTCAGCTCCCGAACCCTGAGCCCTGACCCCGAGTTCAGCTCCCGAACCCTGATCCATGACCCCGAGTTCAGCTCCCGAACCCTGACCCCTGACCCCGAGTTCAGCTCCCGACCCTGACCCCTGACCCCGAGTTCAGCTCCCGACCCCTGACCCCTGACCCCGAGTTCAGCTCCGCAACCCTGACCCCTGACCCCGAGTTCAGCTCTCGACTCCTGTTCCCTGACCCCGGGTTCAGCTCCCGAACCCTGATCCCTGACCCCGAGTTCAGCTCCGGACCCTGACTGCTGACCCCGAGTTCATCTCCGCAACCCTGACCCCTGACCCCGAGTTCAGCTCCCCAACCTTGAGCCCTGGCCCCAAGTTCAGCTCCCGAACCCAGAGCCCTGAACCCGAGTTCAGCTCCGTATCCCTGAGCCCTGAACCCGAGTTCAGCTCCGCAACCCTGACCCTTGACCCCGAGTTCAGGTCTCGACCGCTGACCGCGGGTTCAGCTCTCGACCCCTGACCCCGAGTTCAGCTCCCGAACTCTGATCCCTGACCCCGAGTTCAGCTCCCGAACTCTGATCCCTGACCCCGAGTTCAGCTCCCGAACCCTGATCCCTGACCCTGAGTTCTGCTCCCAAACCCTGAGCACTGACCCCGAGTTCAGCTCCCGAACCCTGATCCCTGACCCCGAGTTCAGCTCCCGAACCCTGACCCCGAGTTCAGATTCGGAAGCCTGACCCCGAGTTCAGCTCCGAAGCCTGACCCCTGACCCCGAGTTCAGCTCCGGAAGCCTGACCCCTGACCCCGAGTTCAGCTCCGGAACCCTGAGGCATGACCCCGAGTTCAGCTCCCGAACCCTGATCCCTGACCCCGAGTTCAGCTCTCGACCCATGACCCCGAGTTCAGCTCCCGAACCCTGAGCCCTGACCCCGAGTTCAGCTCCCGAACCCTGAGCCCTGACCCCGAGTTCAGCTCCCGAACCCTGAGCCCTGACCCCGAGTTCAGCTGCCGAACCCTGAGCCCTGACCCCGAGTTCAGCTCCCGAACCCTGATCCCTGACCCCGAGTTCAGCTCTCGACCCCTGACCCCGAGTTCAGCTCCCGAACCCTGATTCCTGACCCCGAGTTCAGCTCCCGAACCCTGATCCCTGACCCCGAGTTCAGCTCCCGAACCCTGAGCCCTGACCCCGAGTTCAGCTCCCGAACCCTGATCCCTGACCCCGAGTTCAGCTCCCGAACCCTGATCCCTGACCCCGAGTTCAGCTCCCGAACCCTGATCCATGACCCCGAGTTCAGCTCCCGAACCCTGATCCCTGACCCCGAGTTCAGCTCCCGAACCCTGATCCCTGACCCCGAGTTCAGCTCCCGAACCCTGATCCATGACCCCGAGTTCAGCTCCCGAACCCTGAGCCCTGACCCCGAGTTCAGCTCCCGAACCCTGAGCCCTGACCCCGAGTTCAGCTCCCGAACCCTGATCCCTGACCCCGAGTTCAGCTCCCGAACCCTGATCCATGACCCCGAGTTCAGCTCCCGAACCCTGAGCCCTGACCCCGAGTTCAGCTCCCGAACTCTGAGCCCTGACCCCGAGTTCAGCTCCCGAACCCTGACCCCTGACCCCGAGTTCAGCTCCCGAACCCTGATCCCTGACCCCGAGTTCAGCTCTCGACTCCTGTTCCCTGACCCCGGGTTCAGCTCCCGAACCCTGATCCCTGACCCCGAGTTCAGCTCCGGACCCTGACCCCTGACCCCGAGTTCATCTCCGCAACCCTGACCCCTGACCCCGAGTTCAGCTCCCCAACCTTGAGCCCTGACCCCAAGTTCAGCTCCCGAACCCAGAGCCCTGACCCCGAGTTCAGTTCCGCAACACTGACCCCTGACCCCGAGTTCAGCTCTCGACCCCTGACCCCGGGTTCAGCTCCCGAACCCTGACCCCTGACCCCAAGTTCAGCTCCCGAACCCGGTGCCCTGACCCCGAGTTCAGCTCCCGAACCCTGACCCCGAGTTCAGCTCCCGAACCCTGACCCCGGGCCCCGAGTTCAGCTCCCAAACCCTGACCCATGACACCCAGTTCAGCTCTCGACCCCTGACCCCGGGATCAGCTCCTGAACACTGAGCCCTGACCCCGAGTTCAGCTCCCGAACCCTGACCCCTGACCCCCAGTTCAGCTCTCAACCCCTGACCCTGGGTTCAGTTCCCGAATCCTGACCCCCAGTTCAGCTCTCGACCCCTGACCCCGGGTTCAGGTCCCGAACCCTGACCCCTGACCCCGAGTTCAGCTCCCGAACCCTGAGCACTGACCCCGAGTTCAGCTCCCGAACCCTGAGCACTGACCCCGAGTTCAGCTCCCGAACCCTGAGCACTGACCCCGAGTTCAGCTCCCGAACCCTGAGTCCTGACCCAGAGTTCAGCTCCCGAACCCTGAGTCCTGACCCAGAGTTCAGCTCCCGAACCCTGATCCCTGACCCCGAGTTCAGCTCCGGAACCCTGAGTCCTGACCCCGAGTTCAGCTCTGGTTCCCTGATCCCTGACCCCGAATTCAGCTCCCGAACTCTGAGCCCTGACCCAGGTTCAGATCCGGAACCCTGAGCCCTGACCCCGGGTTCAGCTCCCGAACCCTGAGCCCTGACCCCGAGTTCAGCTCTGGAACCCTGAGCCCTGACCCCGAGTTCAGCTCCCGAACCCTGATCCCTGACCCCGGGTTCAGCTCCCGAACCCTGATCCCTGACCCCGGGTTCAGCTCCCGAACCCTGATCCCTGACCCCGGGTTCAGCTCCCGAACCCTGATCCCTGACCCCGGGTTCAGCTCCCGAACCCTGATCCCTGACCCCGGGTTCAGCTCCCGAACCCTGATCCCTGACCCCGGGTTCAGCTCCCGAACCCTGATCCCTGACCCCGGGTTCAGCTCCCGAACCCTGATCCCTGACCCCGGGTTCAGCTCCCGAACCCTGAGCCCTGACCCCGGGTTCAGCTCCCGAACCCTGACCCCTGACCCCGAGTTCAGCTCCCGAACCCTGAGCCCTGACCCCGAGTTCAGCTCCGGAACCCTGAGCCCTGACCCCGAGTTCAGCTCCGGTTCCCTGATCCCTGACCCCGAATTCAGCTCCCGAACCCTCACCCCTGACTCCGGGTTCAGCTCCCGAACCCTGAGCCCTGACCCCGGGTTCAGCTCCCGAACCCTGAGCCCTGACCCCGAGTTCCGACTCCGAACCCTGCGCCCTGACCCCGAGTTCAGCTCCGCATCCCTGACCCCTGACCCTGAGTTCAGCTCTCGACCCCTGACCCCAGTTCAGCTCCCGGACCCTGAGCCCTGACCCCAAGTTCAGCTCCGCAACCCTGACCCCTGACCCCGAGTTCAGCTCTCGACCCCTGACCCCGAGTTCAGCACCCGAACCCTGAGCCCTGACCCCGGGTTTAGCTCCCGAACCCTGAGCCCTGACCCCAGGTTCAGCTCCCGAACCCTGATCCCTGACCCCCAGTTCAGCTCCGGAAGCCTGACCCCTGACCCCGAGTTGAGTTTCGGAAGCCTGATCCCTAACCCCGAGTTCAGCTCCCGAACCCTGAGCCCTGACCCCGAGTTCAGCACCGCAACCCTGACCCCTGACCGCGAGTTCAGCTCTCGACCCCTGACCCTGAGTTCAGCACCCGAACCCTGACCCCTGACCCCTGACCCCGATTTTAGCTCCCGAACCCTGAGCCCTGACCCTGGGTTCAGCTCCCGAACCCTGAGCCCTGACCCTGGGTTCAGCTCCCGAACCCTGATCCCTGACCCCGGGTTCAGCTCCCGAACCCTGATCCCTGACCCCGAGTTCAGCTCCCGAACCCTGATCCCTGACCCCGAGTTCAGCTCCCGAACCCTGATCCCTGACCCCGAGTTCAGCTCCCGAACCCTGATCCCTGACCCCGAGTTCAGCTCCCGAACCCTGACCCCTGACCCCGAGTTCAGCTCCCGAACCCTGAGCACTGATCCCGAGTTCAGCTCCCGAACCCTGAGCACTGACCCCGAGTCCAGCTCCCGAACCCTGAGTCCTGACCCAGAGTTCAGCTCCCGAACACTGATCCCTGACCCCGAGTTCAGCTCCGGAACCCTGAGTCCTGACCCCGAGTTCAGCTCCCGAACCCTGATCCTGACCCCGAGTTCAGCTCCCGAACCCGGTGCCCTGACCCCGAGTTCAGCTCCCGAACCCTGAGCCCTGACCCCGAGTTCAGCTCCGGAAGCCTGAGCCCTGACCCCGAGTTCAGCTCCGGAAGCCTGACCCCTGACCCCGAGTTGAGTTTCGGAAGCCTGACCCCTGACCCCGAATTAAGCTCCGGAAGCCTGTCCCCTGACCCCGAGTTCAGCTCTCGACCCCTGACCCTGAGTTCAGCACCCGAACCCTGACCCCGAGTTCAGCTCCGCACACCTGACCCCTGACCCCGAGTTCAGCTCTCGAACCCTGACCCCGAGTTCAGCACCCAAACCCTGAGCCCTGACCCCTGGTTCAGCTCCCGAACCCTGAGCCCTGACCCTGGGTTCAGCTCCCGAACCCTGAGCCCTGACCCCGGGTTCAGCTCCCGAACCCTGATCCCTGACCCCGGGTTCAGCTCCCGAGCCCTCGACCCCTGACCCCGGGTTCAGCTCCCGAACCCTGACCCCTGACCCCCAGTTCAGATCTTGACCGCTGACCCCGGGTTCAGGTCCCGAACCCTGACCCCTGACCCCGAGTTCAGTTCCCGAACCCGGTGCACTGACCCCGAGTTCAGCTCCCGAACCCTGACCCCGAGTTCAGCTCCCGAACCCTGATCCCTGACCCCGAGTTCAGCTCCCGAAGCCTGATTCCTGACCCCGAGTTCAGCTCCCGAACCCTGAGCCCTGACCCCAGGTTCAGCTCCCGAACCCTGAGCCCTGACCCCCAGTTCAGCTCCGGAAGCCTGACCCCTGACCCCGAGTTGAGTTTCAGAAGCCTGACCCCTGACCCCGAATTAAGCTCCGGAAGCCTGTCCCCTGACCCCGAGTTCAGCTCTCGACCCCTGACCCTGAGTTCAGCACCCGAACCCTGACCCCTGACCCCGAGTTCAGCTCCGCACACCTGACCCCTGACCCCGAGTTCAGCTCCCGAACCCTGAGCCCTGACCCCGAGTTCAGCTCCCGAACCCTGAGCCCTGACCCCGAGTTCAGCTCCCGAACCCTGAGCCCTGACCCCGAGTTCAGCTCCCGAACCTTGAGCCCTGACCCCGAGTTCAGCTCCCGAACCCTGATCCCTGACCCCGAGTTCAGCTCCCGAACCCTGACCCCTGACCCTGAGTTCAGCTCCCGACCCTGACCCCTGACCCCGAGTTCAGCTCCCGACCCCTGACCCCTGACCCCGAGTTCAGCTCCGCAACCCTGACCCCTGACCCCGAGTTCAGCTCCCGAACCCAGAGCCCTGACCCCGAGTTCAGCTCCCGAACCCTGACCCCTGACCCCGAGTTCAGTTCCGCAACCCTGACCCCTGACCCCGAGTTCAGCTCTCGACCCCTGACCCCGGGTTCAGCTCCCGAACCCTGAGCCCTGACCCCGAGTTCAGCTCCGCAACCCTGACCCCTGACCCCGAGTTCAGCTCCCCAACCCTAAGCGCTGACCCCGAGTTCAGCTCCCGAACCCGGTGCCCTGACCCCGAGTTCAGCTCCCGAACCCTGACCCCTGACCCCGAGTTCAGTTCCGCAACACTGACCCCTGACCCCGAGTTCAGCTCTCGAACTCTGACCCCGAGTTCAGCTCCCGAACCCTGACCCCGGGCCCCGAGTTCAGCTCCCAAACCCTGACCCATGATACCCAGTTCAGCTCTCGACCCCTGACCCCGGGTTCAGCTCCTGAACACTGAGCCCTGACCCCGAGTTCAGCTCCCGAACCCTGACCCCTGATCCCCAGTTCAGCTCTCAACCCCTGACCATGGGTTCAGCTCCCGAACCCTGACTCCCAGATCAGCTCTCGACCCCTGACCCCGGTTTAAGGTCCCGAACCCTGACCCCTGACCCCGAGTTCAGCTCCCGAACCCTGAGCCCTGACCCCGAGTTCAGCTCCCGAACCCTGAGCCCTGACCCAGAGTTCAGCTCCCGAACCCTGAGTCCTGACCCCGAGTTCAGCTCTGGAACCCTGAGCCCTGACCCCGAGTTCAGCTCCCGAACCCTGATCCCTGACTTCGAGTTCAGCTCCCGAACCCTGAGCCCTGACCCCGAGTTCAGCTCCCGAACCCTGAGCCCTGACCCCGAGTTAAGCTCCCGAACCCTGATCCCTGACCCCGAGTTCAGCTCCCGAACCCTGATCCCTGACCCCGAGTTCAGCTCCCGAACCCTGACCCCTGACCCCGAGTTCAGCTCCCGAACCCTGACCCCTGACCCCGAGTTCAGCTCCCGAACCCTGACCCCTGACCCCCAGTTCAGCTCCCGAACCCTGACCCCCAGTTCAGCTCTCGACCCCTGACCCCGGGTTCAGGTCCCGAACCCTGACCCCTGACCCCGAGTTCAGCTCCCGAACCCGATCCCTGACTCCGAGTTCAGCTCCGGTTCCCTGATCCCTGACCCCGAATTCAGCTCCCGAACTCTGAGCCCTGACCCAGGTTCAGATCCGGAACCCTGAGCCCTGACCCCGGGTTCAGCTCTGGAACCCTGAGCCCTGATTCCGAGTTCAGCTCCGGTTCCCTGATCCCTGACCCCGAATTCAGCCTCCGAACCCTCACCCCTGACCCCGGGTTCAGCTCCCGAACCCTGAGCCCTGACACCGGGTTCAGCTCCCGAACCCTGAGCCCTGACCCCGAGTTCCGACTCGGAACCCTGAGCCCTGACCCCGAGTTCAGCTCCGCATCCCTGACCCCTGACCCTGAGTTCAGCTCTCGACCCCTGACCCCGAGTTCAGCTCCCGAACCCTGAGCCCTGACCCCGAGTTCAGCTCCGGAAGCCTGAGCCCTGACCCCGAGTTCAGCTCTCGACTCCTGACCCCGAGTTCAGCACCCGAACCCTGAGCCCTGACCCCAAGTTCAGCTCCGCAACCCTGACCCCTGACCCCGAGTTCAGCTCTCGACCCCTGACCCCGAGTTCAGCACCCAAACCCTGAGCCCTGACCCCGGGTTCAGCTCCCGAACCCTGAGCCCTGACCCCGGGTTCAGCTCCCGAACCCTGAGCCCTGACCCCGGGTTCAGCTCCCGAACCCTGAGCCCTGACCCCGGGTTCAGCTCCCGAACCCTGAGCCCTGACCCCGAGTTCAGACTCCGAACCCTGAGCCCTGACCCCAAGTTCAGCACCCGAACCCTGATCCCTGACCCCGAGTTCAGCACCGCAACCCTGACCCCTGACCGCGAGTTGAGCTGTCGACCCCTGACCCCGAGTTCAGCTCCCGAACCCTGAGCCCTGACCCCGAGTTCAGCACCCGAACCCTGATCCCTGACCCCGAGTTCAGCACCGCAACCCTGACCCCTGACCGCGAGTTCAGCTGTCGACCCCTGACCCCGAGTTCAGCTCCCGAACCCTGAGCCCTGACCCCGAGTTCAGCTCCCGAAGCCTGATCCCTAACCCCGAGTTCAGCTCCCGAACCCTGAGCCCTGACCCCAGGTTCAGCTCCCGAACCCTGAGCCCTGACCCCCAGTTCAGCTCCGGAAGCCTGACCCCTGACCCCGAGTTGAGTTTCGGAAGCCTGACCCCTGACCCCGAATTAAGCTCCGGAACCCTGACCCCTGACCCCGAGTTCAGCTCTCGACCCCTGACCCTGAGTTCAGCACCCGAACCCTGACCCCTGACCCCGAGTTCAGCTCCGCACCCCTGACCCCTGACCCCGAGTTCAGCTCTCGAACCCTGACCCCGAGTTCAGCACCGAAACCCTGAGCCCTGACCCCGGGTTCAGCTCCCGAACCCTGAGCCCTGACCCTGGGTTCAGCTCCCGAACCCTGAGCCCTGACCCCGGGTTCAGCTCCCGAACCCTGATCACTGACCCCGGGTTCAGCTCCCGAACCCTGATCCCTGACCCCGAGTTCAGCTCCCGAACCCTGACCCCTGACCCCGAGTTCAGCTCCGCAACCCTGACTCCTGACCCCGAGTTCAGCTCTCGACTCCTGTTCCCTGACCCCGGGTTCAGCTCCCGACCCCTGATCCCTGACCCCGAGTTCAGCTCTCGAACCCTGACCCCGAGTTCAGCACCCAAACCCTGATCCCTGACCCCGGGTTCAGCTCCCGAACCCTGATCCCTGACCCCGGGTTCAGCTCCCGAACCCTGATCCCTGACCCCGAGTTCAGCACCCGAACCCTGATCCCTGACCCCGAGTTCAGCTCCGCAACCCTGACCCCTGACCCCAAGTTCAGCTCCCGAACCCTGATCCCTGACCCCGAGTTCAGCTCTCGACCCATGACCCCGAGTTCAGCTCCCGAACCCTGAGCCCTGACCCCGAGTTCAGCTCCCGAAGCCTGATCCCTGACCCCGAGTTCAGCTCCCGAACCCTGAGCCCTGACCCCGAGTTCAGCTCCCGAACCCTGAGCCCTGACCCCGAGTTCAGCTCCCGAACCCTGAGCCCTGACCCCGAGTTCAGCTGCCGAACCCTGAGCCCTGACCCCGAGTTCAGCTCCCGAACCCTGATCCCTGACCCCGAGTTCAGCTCTCGACCCCTGACCCTGAGTTCAGCTCCCGAACCCTGATCCCTGACCCCGAGTTCAGCTCCCGAACCCTGATCCCTGACCCCGAGTTCAGCTCCCGAACCCTGATCCCTGACCCCGAGTTCAGCTCCCGAACCCTGATCCATGACCCCGAGTTCAGCTCCCGAACCCTGAGCCCTGACCCCGAGTTCAGCTCCCGAACCCTGACCCCTGACCCCGAGTTCAGCTCCGCAACCCTGTTCCCTGACCCCGGGTTCAGCTCCCGAACCCTGATCCCTGACCCCGAGTTCAGCTCCGGACCCTGACCCCTGACCCCGAGTTCATCTCCGCAACCCTGACCCCTGACCCCGAGTTCAGCTCTCGACCCCTGACCCCGGGTTCAGCTCCCGAACCCTGAGCCCTGACCCCGAGTTCAGCTCCCCAACCCTAAGCGCTGACCCCAAGTTCAGCTCCCGAACCCGGTGCCCTGACCCCGAGTTCAGCTCCCGAACCCTGACCCCGAGTTCAGCTCCCGAACCCTGACCCCGGGCCCCGAGTTCAGCTCCCAAACCCTGACCCATGACACCCAGTTCAGCTCTCCACCCCTGAGCCCGGGTTCAGCTCCTGAACACTGAGCCCTGACCCCGAGTTCAGCTCCCGAACCCTGACCCCTGACCCCCAGTTCAGCTCTCAACCCCTGACCCTGGGTTCAGTTCCCGAATCCTGACCCCCAGTTCAGCTCTCGACCCCTGACCCCGGGTTCAGGTCCCGAACCCTGACCCCTGACCCCGAGTTCAGCTCCCGAACCCTGAGCACTGACCCCGAGTTCAGCTCCCGAACCCTGAGCACTGACCCCGAGTTCAGCTCCCGAACCCTGAGTCCTGACCCCGAGTTCAGCTCCCGAACTCTGAGCCCTGACCCAGGTTCAGATCCGGAACCCTGAGCCCTGACCCCGGGTTCAGCTCCCGAACCCTGAGCCCTGACCCCGAGTTCAGCTCCCGAACCCTGATCCCTGACCCCGGGTTCAGCTCCCGAACCCTGATCACTGACCCCGGGTTCAGCTCCCGAACCCTGAGCCCTGACCCCGAGTTCAGCTCCCGAACCCTGAGCCCTGACCCCGAGTTCAGCTCCGGAACCCTGAGCCCTGACCCCGAGTTCAGCTCCCGAACCCTGATCCCTGACCCCGAATTCAGCTCCCGAACCCTCACCCCTGACCCCGGGTTCAGCTCCGGAACACTGAGCCCTGACCCCGGGTTCAGCTCCCGAACCCTGAGCCCTGACCCCGAGTTCCGACTCCGAACCCTGCGCCCTGACCCCGAGTTCAGCTCCGCATCCCTGACCCCTGACCCTGAGTTCAGCTCTCGACCCCTGACCCCAGTTCAGCTCCCGGACCCTGAGCCCTGACCCCAAGTTCAGCTCCGCAACCCTGACCCCTGACCCCGAGTTCAGCTCTCGACCCCTGACCCCGAGTTCAGCACCCAAACCCTGAGCCCTGACCCCGGGTTCAGCTCCCGAACCCTGAGCCCTGACCCCGAGTTCAGACTCCGAACCCTGACCCCTGACCCCGGGTTCAGCTCCCGAACCCTGAGCCCTGACCCCGAGTTCAGACTCCGAACCCTGAGCCCTGACCCCGAGTTCAGCTCCCGAACCCTGATCCCTGTCCCCGAGTTCAGCACCGCAACCCTGACCCCTGACCGCGAGTTCAGCTGTCGACCCCTGACCCCGAGTTCAGCTCCCGAAGCCTGATCCCTAACCCCGAGTTCAGCTCCCGAACCCTGAGCCCTGACCCTGGGTTCAGCTCCCGAACCCTGAGCCCTGACCCCGGGTTCAGCTCCCGAACCCTGATCCCTGACCCCGGGTTCAGCTCCCGAACCCTGATCCCTGACCCCGGGTTCAGCTCCCGAACCCTGATCCCTGACCCCGAGTTCAGCTCCCGAACCCTGACCCCTGACCCCGAGTTCAGCTCCCGAACCCTGAGCACTGACCCCGAGTTCAGCTCCCGAACCCTGAGCACTGACCCCGAGTTCAGCTCCCGAACCCTGATCCCTGACCCCGAGTTCAGCTCCCGAACCCTGATCCCTGACCCCGAGTTCAGCTCCCGAACCCGGTGCCCTGACCCCGAGTTCAGCTCCCGAATCCTGAGCCCTGACCCCGAATTAAGCTCCGGAAGCCTGTCCCCTGACCCCGAGTTCAGCTCTCGACCCCTGACCCTGAGTTCAGCACCCGAACCCTGACCCCTGACCCCGAGTTCAGCTCCGCACACCTGACCTCTGACCCCGAGTTCAGCTCTCGAACCCTGACCCCGAGTTCAGCACCCAAACCCTGAGCCCTGACCCCTGGTTCAGCTCCCGAACCCTGAGCCCTGACCCTGGGTTCAGCTCCCGAACCCTGAGCCCTGACCCCGGGTTCAGCTCCCGAACCCTGATCCCTGACCCCGGGTTCAGCTCCCGAGCCCTCGACCCCTGACCCCGGGTTCAGCTCCCGAACCCTGACCCCTGACCCCCAGTTCAGATCTTGACCGCTGACCCCGGGTTCAGGTCCCGAACCCTGACCCCTGACCCCGAGTTCAGCTCCCGAACCCTGATCCTGACCCCGAGTTCAGCTCCCGAACCCGGTGCCCTGACCCCGAGTTCAGCTCCCGAACCCTGACCCCGAGTTCAGCTCCCGAACCCTGAGCCCTGACCCCAGGTTCAGCTCCCGAACCCTGAGCCCTGACCCCAGGTTCAGCTCCCGAACCCTGATCCCTGACCCCCAGTTCAGCTCCGGAAGCCTGACCCCTGACCCCGAGTTGAGTTTCGGAAGCCTGACCCCTGACCCCGAATTAAGCTCCGGAAGCCTGTCCCCTGACCCTGAGTTCAGCACCCGAACCCTGAACCCTGACCCCGAGTTCAGCTCCGCACACCTGACCCCTGACCCCGAGTTCAGCTCTCGAACCCTGACCCCGAGTTCAGCACCCAAACCCTGAGCCCTGACCCCGGGTTCAGCTCCCGAACCCTGAGCCCTGACCCTGGGTTCAGCTCCCGAACCCTGAGCCCTGACCCCGGGTTCAGCTCCCGAACCCTGATCCCTGACCCCGGGTTCAGCTCCCGAACCCTGATGCCTGACCCCGAGTTCAGCTCCCGAACCCTGATCCCTGACCCCGAGTTCAGCTCCCGAAACCTGAGCCCTGACCCCGAGTTCAGCTCCCGAACCCTGAGCCCTGACCCCGAGTTCAGCTCCCGAACCCTGAGCCCTGACCCCGAGTTCAGCTCCCGAACCTTGAGCCCTGACCCCGAGTTCAGCTCCCGAACCCTGATCCATGACCCCGAGTTCAGCTCCCGAACCCTGACCCCTGACCCTGAGTTCAGCTCCCGAACCCTGATCCCTGACCCCGAGTTCAGCTCTCGACCCCTGACCCCGGGTTCAGCTCCCGAACCCTGAGCCCTGACCCCGAGTTCAGCTCCGCAACCCTGACCCCTGACCCCGAGTTCAGCTCCCCAACCCTAAGCGCTAACCCCAAGTTCAGCTCCCGAACCCGGTGCCCTGACCCCGAGTTCAGCTCCCGAACCCTGACCCCTGACCCCGAGTTCAGTTCCGCAACACTGACCCCTGACCCCGAGTTCAGCTCTCGAACTCTGACCCCGAGTTCAGCTCCCGAACCCTGACCCCGGGCCCCGAGTTCAGCTCCCAAACCCTGACCCATGACACCCAGTTCAGCTCTCGACCCCTGACCCCGGGTTCAGCTCCTGAACACTGAGCCCTGACCCCGAGTTCAGCTCCCGAACCCTGACCCCTGATCCCCAGTTCAGCTCTCAACCCCTGACCATGGGTTCAGCTCCCGAACCCTGACTCCCAGATCAGCTCTCGACCCCTGACCCCGGGTTCAGGTCCCGAACCCTGACCCCTGACCCCGAGTTCAGCTCCCGAACCCTGAGCACTGACCCCGAGTTCAGCTCCCGAACCCTGAGCCCTGACCCCGAGTTCAGCTCCCGAACCCTGAGTCCTGACCCCGAGTTCAGCTCCCGAACCCTGATCCCTGACCTCGAGTTCAGCTCCGGAACCCTGAGTCCTGACCCCGATTTCAGCTCCCGAACCCTGATCCCTGACCCCGAATTCAGCTCTGGAACCCTGAGCCCTGACCCCGAGTTCAGCTCCCGAACCCTGATCCCTGACTTCGAGTTCAGCTCCCGAACCCTGAGCCCTGACCCCGAGTTCAGCTCCCGAACCCTGAGCCCTGACCCCGAGTTCAGCTCCCGAACCCTGATCCCTGACCCCGAGTTCAGCTCCCGAACCCTGATCCCTGACCCCGACTTCAGCTCCTGAACCCTGACCCATGACCCTGAGTTCAGCTCCCGAACCCTGACCCCTGACCCCGAGTTCAGCTCCCGAACCCTGACCCCGAGTTCAGCTCCCGAACCCTGACCCCTGACCCCGAGTTCAGCTCCCGAACCCTGACCCCTGACCCCGAGTTCAGCTCCCGAACCCTGACCCCTGACCCCGAGTACAGCTCCCGAACCCTGACCCCTGACCCCCAGTTCAGCTCTCGACCCCTGACCTTGGGTTCAGCTCCCGAACCCTGACCCCCAGTTCAGCTCTCGACCCCTGACCCCGGGTTCAGGTCCCGAACCCTGACCCCTGACCCCGAGTTCAGCTCCGGAAGCCTGAGCCCTGACCCCGAGTTCAGCTCTCGACTCCTGACCCCGAGTTCAGCACCCGAACCCTGAGCCCTGACCCCAAGTTCAGCTCCGCAACCCTGACCCCTGACCCCGAGTTCAGCTCTCGACCCCTGACCCCGAGTTCAGCACCCAAACCCTGAGCCCTGACCCCGGGTTCAGCTCCCGAACCCTGAGCCCTGAGCCCTGACCCCGGGTTCAGCTCCCGAACCCTGAGCTCTGACCCCGGGTTCAGCTCCCGAACCCTGAGCCCTGACCCCGAGTTCAGACTCCGAACCCTGAGCCCTGACCCCAAGTTCAGCACCCGACCCCTGATCCCTGACCCCGAGTTCAGCTCCGCAACCCTGACCCCTGACCGCGAGTTCAGCTGTCGACCCCTGACCCCGAGTTCAGCTCCCGAACCTTGAGCCCTGACCCCGAGTTCAGCTCCCGAAGCCTGATCCCTAACCCCGAGTTCAGCTCCCGAAGCCTGATCCCTAACCCCGAGTTCAGCTCCCGAACCCTGAGCCCTGACCCCAGGTTCAGCTCCCGAACCCTGAGCCCTGACCCCCAGTTCATCTCCGGAAGCCTGACCCCTGACCCCGAGTTGAGTTTCGGAAGCCTGACCCCTGACCCCGAATTAAGCTCCGGAACCCTGACCCCTGACCCCGAGTTCAGCTCTCGACCCCTGACCCTGAGTTCAGCACCCGAACCCTGATCACTGACCCCGAGTTCAGCTCCGCACCCCTGACCCCTGACCCCGAGTTCAGCTCTCGAACCCTGACCCCGAGTTCAGCACCGAAACCCTGAGCCCTGACCCCGGGTTCAGCTCCCGAACCCTGAGCCCTGACCCTGGGTTCAGCTCCCGAACCCTGATCCCTGACCCTGAGTTCAGCTCCCGAACCCTGATCACTGACCCCGGGTTCAGCTCCCGAACCCTGATCCCTGACCCCGAGTTCAGCTCCCGAACCCTGATCCCTGACCCCGAGTTCAGCTCCCGAACCCTGATCCCTGACCCCGAGTTCAGCTCCCGAACCCTGATCCCTGACCCCGAGTTCAGCTCCCGAACCCTGATCCCTGACCCCGAGTTCAGCTCCCGAACCCTGAGGCCTGACCCCGAGTTCAGCTCCCGAACCCTGATTCCTGACCCCGAGTTCAGCTCCCGAACCCTGATCCATGACCCCGAGTTCAGCTCCCGAACCCTGACCCCTGACCCCGAGTTCAGCTCCCGAACCCTGACCCCTGACCCCGAGTTCAGCTCCCGAACCCTGACCCCTGACCCCGAGTTCAGCTCCGCAACCCTGACTCCTGACCCCGAGTTCAGCTCTCGACTCCTGTTCCCTGACCCCGGGTTCAGCTCCCGACCCCTGATCCCTGACCCCGAGTTCAGCTCCGGACCCTGACCCCTGACCCCGAGTTCAGCCCTCGACCCCTGACCCTGAGTTCAGCACCCGAACCCTGACCCCTGACCCCGAGTTCAGCTCCGCACCCCTGACCCCGGGTTCAGCTCTCGAACCCTGACCCCGAGTTCAGCACCCAAACCCTGAGCCCTGACCCCGGGTTCAGCTCCCGAACCCTGATCCCTGACCCCGGGTTCAGCTCCCGAACCCTGATCCCTGACCCCGGGTTCAGCTCCCGAACCCTGATCCCTGACCCCGAGTTCAGCACCCGAACCCTGATCCCTGACCCCGAGTTCAGCTCCGCAACCCTGACCCCTGACCGCGAGTTAAGCTGTCGACCTCTGACCCCGGGTTCAGCTCCCGAACCCTGAGCCCTGACCCCAAGTTCAGCTCCCGAACCCTGATCCCTGACCCCGAGTTCAGCTCTCGACCCATGACCCCGAGTTCAGCTCCCGAACCCTGAGCCCTGACCCCGAGTTCAGCTCCCGAAGCCTGATCCCTGACCCCGAGTTCAGCTCCCGAACCCTGAGCCCTGACCCCGAGTTCAGCTCCCGAACCCTGAGCCCTGACCCCGAGTTCAGCTGCCGAACCCTGAGCCCTGACCCCGAGTTCAGCTCCCGAACCCTGATCCCTGACCCCGAGTTCAGCTCTCGACCCCTGACCCTGAGTTCAGCTCCCGAACCCTGATTCCTGACCCCGAGTTCAGCTCCCGAACCCTGATCCCTGACCCCGAGTTCAGCTCCCGAACCCTGATCCCTGACCCCGAGTTCAGCTCCCGAACCCTGATCCCTGACCCCGAGTTCAGCTCCCGAACCCTGATCCATGACCCCGAGTTCAGCTCCCGAACCCTGAGCCCTGACCCCTGACCCCGAGTTCAGCTCCCGAGCCCTGACCCCTCACCCCGAGTTCAGCTCCCGAACCCTGACCCCTGACCCCGAGTTCAGCTCCGCAACCCTGACCCCTGACCCCGAGTTCAGCTCTCGACTCCTGTTCCCTGACCCCGGGTTCAGCTCCCGAACCCTGATCCCTGACCCCGAGTTCAGCTCCGGACCCTGACCCCTGACCCCGAGTTCATCTCCGCAACCCTGACCCCTGACCCCGAGTTCAGTTCTCGACCCCTGACCCCGGGTTCAGCTCCCGAACCCTGAGCCCTGACCCCGAGTTCAGCTCCCCAACCCTAAGCGCTGACCCCAAGTTCAGCTCCCGAACCCGGTGCCCTGACCCCGAGTTCAGCTCCCGAACCCTGACCCCGAGTTCAGCTCCCGAACCCTGATCCTGACCCCGAGTTCAGCTCCCGAACCCGGTGCCCTGACCCCGAGTTCAGCTCCCGAACCCTGAGCCCTGACCCCGAATTAAGCTCCGGAAGCCTGTCCCCTGACCCCGAGTTCAGCTCTCGACCCCTGACCCTGAGTTCAGCACCCGAACCCTGACCCCTGACCCCGAGTTCAGCTCCGCACACCTGACCCCTGACCCCGAGTTCAGCTCTCGAACCCTGACCCCGAGTTCAGCACCCAAACCCTGAGCCCTGACCCCGTGTTCAGCTCCCGAACCCTGAGCCCTGACCCTGGGTTCAGCTCCCGTACCCTGAGCCCTGACCCCGGGTTCAGCTCCCGAACCCTGATCCCTGACCCCGGGTTCAGCTCCCGAGCCCTCGACCCCTGACCCCGGGTTCAGCTCCCGAACCCTGACCCCTGACCCCCAGTTCAGCTCTTGACCGCTGACCCCGGGTTCAGGTCCCGAACCCTGAGCACTGACCCCGAGTTCAGTTCCCGAACCCTGAGCACTGACCCCGAGTTCAGCTCCCGAACCCTGATCCCTGACCCCGAGTTCAGCTCCCGAACCCGGTGCCCTGACCCCGAGTTCAGCTCCCGAACCCTGACCCCGAGTTCAGCTCCCGAAGCCTGATCCCTGACCCCGAGTTCAGCTCCCGAACCCTGAGCCCCGACCCCAGGTTCAGCTCCTGAACCCTGAGCCGTGACCCCCAGTTCAGCTCCGGAAGCCTGACCCCTGAACCCGAGTTGAGTTTCGGAAGTCTGACCCGTGACCCCGAATTAAGCTCCGGAAGCCTGACCCCTGACCCCGAGTTCAGCTCTCGACCCCTGAGCCCTGAGTTCAGCACCCGAACCCTGACCCCTGACCCCGAGTTCAGCTCCGCACACCTGACCCCTGACCCCGAGTTCAGCTCTCGAACCCTGACCCCGAGTTCAGCACCCAAACCCTGAGCCCTGACCCCGGGTTCAGCTCCCGAACCCTGAGCCCTGACCCCGGGTTCAGCTCCCGAACCCTGATCCCTGACCCCGAGTTCAGCTCCCGAACCCTGATCCCTGACCCCGAGTTCAGCTCCCGAACCCTGATCCCTGACCCCGAGTTCAGCTCCCGAACCCTGAGCCCTGACCGCGAGTTCAGCTCCCGAACCCTGAGCCCTGACCCCGAGTTCATCTCCCGAACCCTGACCCCGGGCCCCGAGTTCAGCTCCCAAACCCTGACCCATGACACCCAGTTCAGCTCTCGACCCCTGACCCCGGGTTCAGCTCCTGAACACTGAGCCCTGACCCCGGGTTCAGCTCCGGAAGCCTGACCCCTGAACCCGAGTTGAGTTTCGGAAGTCTGACCCGTGACCCCGAATTAAGCTCCGGAAGCCTGACCCCTGACCCCGAGTTCAGCTCTCGACCCCTGACCCCGCGTTCAGCACCCAAACCCTGAGCCCTGACCCCGGGTTCAGCTCCCGAACCCTGAGCCCTGACACCGGGTTCAGCTCCCGAACCCTGAGCCCTGACCCCGAGTTCAGACTCCGAAACCTGAGCCCTGACCCCGAGTTCAGCTCCGCAACTCTGACCCCTGACCGCGAGTTCAGCTGTCGACCCCTGACCCCGAGTTCAGCTCCCGAACCCTGAGCCCTGACCCCGGGTTCAGCTCCCGAACCCTGAGCCCTGACCCCGGGTTCAGCTCCTGAACCCTGAGCCCTGACCCCCAGTTCAGCTCCGGAAGCCTGACCCCTGACCCCGAGTTGAGTTTCGGAAGCCTGACCCCTGACCCCGAATTAAGCTCCGGAACCCTGACCCCTGACCCCGAGTTCAGCTCTCGACCCCTGACCCTGAGTTCAGCACCCGAACCCTGACCCCTGACCCCGAGTTCAGCTCCGCACCCCTGACCCCTGACCCCGAGTTCAGCTCTCGAACCCTGACCCCGAGTTCAGCACCGAAACCCTGAGCCCTGACCCCGGGTTCAGCTCCCGAACCCTGAGCCCTGACCCCGGGTTCAGCTCCCGAACCCTGATCACTGACCCCGAGTTCAGCTCCCGAACCCTGATCCCTGACCCCGAGTTCAGCTCCCGAACCCTGATCCCTGACCCCGAGTTCAGCTCCCGAACCCTGATCCCTGACCCCGAGTTCAGCTCCCGAACCCTGATCCCTGACCCCGAGTTCAGCTCACGAACCCTGATCCCTGACCCCGAGTTCAGCTCCCGAACCCTGAGGCCTGACCCCGAGTTCTGCTCCCGAACCCTGATTCCTGACCCCGAGTTCAGCTCCCGAACCCTGATCCATGACCCCGAGTTCAGCTCCCGAACCCTGACCCCTGACCCCGAGTTCAGCTCCCGAACCCTGACCCCTGACCCCGAGTTCAGCTCCCGAACCCTGACCCCTGACCCCGAGTTCAGCTCCGCAACCCTGACTCCTGACCCCGAGTTCAGCTCTCGACTCCTGTTCCCTGACCCCGGGTTCAGCTCCCGACCCCTGATCCCTGACCCCGAGTTCAGCTCCGGACCCTGACCCCTGACCCCGAGTTCAGCCCTCGACCCCTGACCCTGAGTTCAGCACCCGAACCCTGACCCCTGACCCCGAGTTCAGCTCCGCACCCCTGACCCCGGGTTCAGCTCTCGAACCCTGACCCCGAGTTCAGCACCCAAACCCTGAGCCCTGACCCCGGGTTCAGCTCCCGAGCCCTGACCCCGGGTTCAGCTCCCGAACCCTGATCCCTGACCCCGGGTTCAGCTCCCGAACCCTGATCCCTGACCCCGGGTTCAGCTCCCGAACCCTGATCCCTGACCCCGAGTTCAGCACCCGAACCCTGATCCCTGACCCCGAGTTCAGCTCCGCAACCCTGACCCCTGACCGCGAGTTAAGCTGTCGACCTCTGACCCCGGGTTCAGCTCCCGAACCCTGAGCCCTGACCCCAAGTTCAGCTCCCGAACCCTGATCCCTGACCCCGAGTTCAGCTCTCGACCCATGACCCCGAGTTCAGCTCCCGAACCCTGAGCCCTGACCCCGAGTTCAGCTCCCGAAGCCTGATCCCTGACCCCGAGTTCAGCTCCCGAACCCTGAGCCCTGACCCCGAGTTCAGCTCCCGAACCCTGAGCCCTGACCCCGAGTTCAGCTGCCGAACCCTGAGCCCTGACCCCGAGTTCAGCTCCCGAACCCTGATCCCTGACTCCGAGTTCAGCTCTCGACCCCTGACCCCGAGTTCAGCTCCCGAACCCTGATCCCTGACCCCGAGTTCAGCTCCCGAACCCTGATCCCTGACCCCGAGTTCAGCTCCTGAACCCTGATCCCTGACCCCGAGTTCAGCTCCCGAACCCTGATCCATGACCCCGAGTTCAGCTCCCGAACCCTGAGCCCTGACCCCTGACCCCGAGTTCAGCTCCCGAGCCCTGACCCCTCACCCCGAGTTCAGCTCCCGAACCCTGACCCCTGACCCCGAGTTCAGCTCCGCAACCCTGACCCCTGACCCCGAGTTCAGCTCTCGACTCCTGTTCCCTGACCCCGGGTTCAGCTCCCGAACCCTGATCCCTGACCCCGAGTTCAGCTCCGGACCCTGACCCCTGACCCCGAGTTCATCTCCGCAACCCTGACCCCTGACCCCGAGTTCAGTTCTCGACCCCTGACCCCGGGTTCAGCTCCCGAACCCTGATCCCTGACCCCGGGTTCAGCTCCCGAGCCCTCGACCCCTGACCCCGGGTTCAGCTCCCGAACCCTGACCCCTGACCCCCAGTTCAGCTCTTGACCGCTGACCCCGGGTTCAGGTCCCGAACCCTGACCCCTGACCCCGAGTTCAGTTCCCGAACCCTGAGCACTGACCCCGAGTTCAGCTCCCGAACCCTGATCCCTGACCCCGAGTTCAGCTCCCGAACCCGGTGCCCTGACCCCGAGTTCAGCTCCCGAACCCTGATCCCTGACCCCGAGTTCAGCTCCCGAACCCTGATCCCTGACCCCGAGTTCAGCTCCCGAACCCTGACCCTGACCCCGAGTTCAGCTCCCGAACCCTGACCCCGAGTTCAGCTCCCGAAGCCTGATCCCTGACCCCGAGTTCAGCTCCCGAACCCTGAGCCCCGACCCCAGGTTCAGCTCCTGAACCCTGAGCCGTGACCCCCAGTTCAGCTCCGGAAGCCTGACCCCTGAACCCGAGTTGAGTTTCGGAAGTCTGACCCGTGGCCCCGAATTAAGCTCCGGAAGCCTGACCCCTGACCCCGAGTTCAGCTCTCGACCCCTGAGCCCTGAGTTCAGCACCCGAACCCTGACCCCTGACCCCGAGTTCAGCTCCGCACACCTGACCCCTGACCCCGAGTTCAGCTCTCGAACCCTGACCCCGAGTTCAGCACCCAAACCCTGAGCCCTGACCCCGGGTTCAGCTCCCGAACCCTGAGCCCTGACCCTGGGTTCAGCTCCCGAACCCTGAGCCCTGACCCCGGGTTCAGCTCCCGAACCCTGAGCCCTGACCCCGAGTTCAGCTCCCGAACCCTGATCCCTGACCCCGAGTTCAGCCCCCGAACCCTGATCCCTGACCCCGAGTTCAGCTCCCGAACCCTGATCCCTGACCCCGAGTTCAGCTCCCGAACCCTGAGCCCTGACCGCGAGTTCAGCTCCCGAACCCTGAGCCCTGACCCCGAGTTCATCTCCCGAACCCTGACCCCGGGCCCCGAGTTCAGCTCCCAAACCCTGACCCATGACACCCAGTTCAGCTCTCGACCCCTGACCCCGGGTTCAGCTCCTGAACACTGAGCCCTGACCCCGGGTTCAGCTCCGGAAGCCTGACCCCTGAACCCGAGTTGAGTTTCGGAAGTCTGACCCGTGACCCCGAATTAAGCTCCGGAAGCCTGACCCCTGACCCCGAGTTCAGCTCTCGACCCCTGACCCCGCGTTCAGCACCCAAACCCTGAGCCCTGACCCCGGGTTCAGCTCCCGAACCCTGAGCCCTGACACCGGGTTCAGCTCCCGAACCCTGAGCCCTGACCCCGAGTTCAGCTCCGCAACTCTGACCCCTGACCGCGAGTTCAGCTGTCGACCCCTGACCCCGAGTTCAGCTCCCGAACCCTGAGCCCTGACCCCAGGTCCAGCACCCGAACCCTGAGCCCTGACCCCGGGTTCAGCTCCCGAACCCTGAGCCCTGACCCCGGGTTCAGCTCCCGAACCCTGAGCCCTGACCCCGGGTTCAGCTCCCGAACCCTGAGCCCTGACCCCGGGTTCAGCTCCCGAACCCTGAGCCCTGACCCCCAGTTCAGCTCCGGAAGCCTGACCCCTGACCCAGAGTTGAGTTTCGGAAGCCTGACCCCTGACCCCGAATTAAGCTCCGGAAGCCTGACCCCTGACCCCGAGTTCAGCTCCCGAACCCTGAGCCCTGACCCCGGGTTCAGCTCCCGAACCCTGAGCCCTGACCCCGAGTTCAGACTCCGAACCCTGAGCCCTGACCCCGAGTTCAGCACCCGAACCCTGATCCCTGACCCCGAGTTCAGCTCCGCAACTCTGACCCCTGACCGCGAGTTCAGCTGTCGACCCCTGACCCCGAGTTCAGCTCCCGAACCCTGAGCCCTGACCCCGGGTCCAGCACCCGAACCCTGAGCCCTGACCCCGGGTTCAGCTCCCGAACCCTGAGCCCTGACCCCGGGTTCAGCTCCCGAACCCTGAGCCCTGACCCCCAGTTCAGCTCCGGAAGCCTGACCCCTGACCCAGAGTTGAGTTTCGGAAGCCTGACCCCTGACCCCGAATTAAGCTCCGGAAGCCTGACCCCTGACCCCGAGTTCAGCTCCCGAACCCTGAGCCCTGACCCCGGGTTCAGCTCCCGAACCCTGAGCCCTGACCCCGAGTTCAGACTCCGAACCCTGAGCCCTGACCCCGAGTTCAGCACCCGAACCCTGATCCCTGACCCCGAGTTCAGCTCCGCAACTCTGACCCCTGACCGCGAGTTCAGCTGTCGACCCCTGACCCCGAGTTCAGCTCCCGAACCCTGAGCCCTGACCCCGAGTTCAGCTCCGCAACCCTGACCCCGAATTCAGCTCCCCAACCCTAAGCGCTGACCCCACGTTCAGCTCCCGAACCCGGTGCCCTGACCCCGAGTTCAGCTCCCGAACCCTGACCCCTGACCCCGAGTTCAGTTCCGCAACACTGACCCCTGACCCCGAGTTCAGCTCTCGAACTCTGACCCCGAGTTCAGCTCCCCGAACCCTGACCCCGGACCCCGAGTTCAGCTCCCAAACCCTGACCCTTGACACCCAGTTGAGCTCTCGACCCCTGACCCCGGGTTCAGCTCCTGAACACTGAGCCCTGACCCCGAGTTCAGCTCCCGAACCCTGACCCCTGACCCCCAGTTCAGCTCTCAACCCCTGACCCTGGGTTCAGTTCCCGAACCCTGACCCCCAGTTCAGCTCTCGACCCCTGACCCCGGGTTCAGGTCCCGAACCCTGACCCCTGACCCCGAGTTCAGCTCCCGAACCCTGAGCACTGACCCCGAGTTCAGCTCCCGAACCCTGATCCCTGACCCCGAGTTCAGCTCCGGAACCCTGAGCCCTGACCCCGAATTCAGCTCCGGAACCCTGAGCCCTGATCCCGAGTTCAGCTCCCGAACCCTGAGCCCTGACCCCGAATTCAGCTCCGGAACCCTGAGCCCTGACCCCGAGTTCAGCTCCGGTTCCCTGATCCCTGACCCCGGGTTCAGCTCCCGAACCCTGAGCCCTGACCCCGAATTCAGCTCCCGAACCCTGAGCCCTGACCCCGACTTCCGACTCCGAACCCTGAGCCCTGACCCCGAGTTCAGCTCCGCATCCCTGACCCCTGACCCTGAGTTCCGCTCTCGACCCCTGACCCCGAGTTCAGCTCCCGAACCCTGAGCCCTGACCCCGAGTTCAGCTCCGGAAGCCTGAGCCCTGACCCCGAGTTCAGCTCTCGACTCCTGACCCCGAGTTCAGCACCCGAACCCTGAGCCCTGACCCCGGGTTCAGCACCCGAACCCTGAGCCCTGACCCCCAGTTCAGCTCCGGAAGCCTGACCCCTGACCCCGAGTTGAGTTTCGGAAGCCTGACCCCTGACCCCGAATTAAGCTCCGGAAGCCTGACCCCTGACCCCGAGTTCAGCTCTCGACCCCTGACCCTGAGTTCAGCACCCGAACCCTGACCCCTGACCCCGAGTTCAGCTCCGCACCCTTGACCCCTGACCCCGGGTTCAGCTCTCGAACCCTGACCCCGAGTTCAGCACCCAAACCCTGAGCCCTGACCCCGGGTTCAGATCCCGAACCCTGAGCCCTGACCCCGGGTTCAGCTCCCGAACCCTGAGCCCTGACCCCGGGTTCAGCTCCCGAACCCTGAGCCCTGACCCTGGGTTCAGCTCCCGAACCCTGAGCCCTGACCTCGGGTTCAGCTCCCGAACCCTGATCCCTGACCCCGTGTTCAGCTCCCGAACCCTGATCCCTGACCCCGAGTTCAGCTCCCGAACCCTGATCCCTGACCCCGTGTTCAGCTCCCGAACCCTGATCCCTGACCCCGAGTTCAGCTCCCGAACCCTGATCCCTGACCCCGAGTTCAGCTCCCGAACCCTGAGCCCTGACCCCGAGTTCAGCTCCCGAACCCTGAGCCCTGACCCCGAGTTAAGCTCCCGAACCCTGATCCCTGACCCCGAGTTCAGCTCCCGAACCCTGAGCCCTGACCCCGAGTTCAGCTCCGCAACCCTGACCCCTGACCCCGAGTTCAGCTCTCGACTCCTGTTCCCTGACCCCGGGTTCAGCTCCCGAACCCTGACCCCTGACCCCGAGTTCAGCTCCGCAACCCTGACCCCTGACCCCGAGTTCAGCTCTCGACTCCTGTTCCCTGACCCCGGGTTCAGCTCCCGAACCCTGACCCCTGACCCCGAGTTCAGCTCCGGACCCTGACCCCTGACCCCGAGTTGAGCTCCGCAACCCTGAGGCCTGACCCCGGGTTCAGCTCCGCAACCCTGACCCCTGACCCCGAGTTCAGCTCCCCAACCTTGAGCCCTGACCCCAAGTTCAGCTCCCGAACCCAGAGCCCTGACCCCGAGTTCAGTTCCGCAACACTGACCCCTGACCCCGAGTTCAGCTCTCGTCCCCTGACCCCGGGTTCAGCTCCCGAACCCTGAGCCCTGACCCCGAGTTCAGCTCCCCAACCCTAAGCGCTGACCCCAAGTTCAGCTCCCGAACCCGGAGCCCTGACCCCGAGTTCAGCTCTCGACCCCTGACCCCGAGTTCAGCTCCCGAACCGTGACCCATGACCCCCAGTTCAGCTCTCGACCCCTGACCCCGGGTTCAGCTCCCGAACCCTGACCCCTGATCCCGAGTTCAGCTCCCGAACCCTGACCCCTGACCCTGAGTTCAGCTCCCGACCCTGACCCCTGGCCCCGAGTTCAGCTCCCGACCCCTGACCCCTGACCCCGAGTTCAGCTCCGCAACCCTGACCCCTGACCCCGAGTTCAGCTCTCGACTCCTGTTCCCTGACCCCGGGTTCAGCTCCCGAACCCTGATCCCTGACCCCGAGTTCAGCTCCGGACCCTGACCGCTGACCCCGAGTTCATCTCCGCAACCCTGACCCCTGACCCCGAGTTCAGCTCCCGAACCAAGAGCCCTGACCCCGAGTTCAGCTCCCGAACCCTGACCCCTGACCCCGAGTTCAGTTCCGCAACCCTGACCCCTGACCCCGAGTTCAGCTCTCGACCCCTGACCCCGGGTTCAGCTCCCGAACCCTGAGCCCTGACCCCGAGTTCAGCTCCGCAACCCTGACCCCTGACCCCGAGTTCAGCTCCCCAACCCTAAGCGCTAACCCCAAGTTCAGCTCCCGAACCCGGTGCCCTGACCCCGAGTTCAGCTCCCGAACCCTGACCCCTGACCCCGAGTTCAGTTCCGCAACACTGACCCCTGACCCCGAGTTCAGCTCTCGAACTCTGACCCCGAGTTCAGCTCCCGAACCCTGACCCCGGGCCCCGAGTTCAGCTCCCAAACCCTGACCCATGACACCCAGTTCAGCTCTCGACCCCTGACCCCGGGTTCAGCTCCTGAACACTGAGCCCTGACCCCGAGTTCAGCTCCCGAACCCTGACCCCTGATCCCCAGTTCAGCTCTCAACCCCTGACCATGGGTTCAGCTCCCGAACCCTGACTCCCAGATCAGCTCTCGACCCCTGACCCCGGGTTCAGGTCCCGAACCCTGACCCCTGACCCCGAGTTCAGCTCCCGAACCCTGAGCACTGACCCCGAGTTCAGCTCCCGAACCCTGAGCCCTGACCCCGAATTCAGCTCCCGAACCCTGAGTCCTGACCCCGAGTTCAGCTCCCGAACCCTGATCCCTGACCTCGAGTTCAGCTCCGGAACCCTGAGTCCTGACCCCGATTTCAGCTCCCGAACCCTGATCCCTGACCCCGAATTCAGCTCCCGAACTCTGAGCCCTGACCCAGGTTCAGATCCAGAACCCTGAGCCCTGACCCCGAGTTCAGCTCTGGAACCCTGAGCCCTGACCCCGAGTTCAGCTCCCGAACCCTGATCCCTGACTTCGAGTTCAGCTCCCGAACCCTGAGCCCTGACCCCGAGTTCAGCTCCCGAACCCTGAGCCCTGACCCCGAGTTCAGCTCCCGAACCCTGAGCCCTGACCCCGAGTTCAGCTCCCGAACCCTGATCCCTGACCCCGAGTTCAGCTCCCGAACCCTGATCCCTGACCCCGAGTTCAACTCCTGAACCCTGACCCATGACCCTGAGTTCAGCTCCCGAACCCTGACCCCTGACCCTGAGTTCAGCTCCCGAACCCTGACCCCTGACCCCGAGTTCAGCTCCCGAACCCTGACCCCTGACCCCGAGTTCAGCTCCCGAACCCTGACCCCTGACCCCGAGTTCAGCTCCCGAACCCTGACCCCTGACCCCGAGTTCAGCTCCCGAACCCTGACCCCTGACCCCCAGTTCAGCTCTCAACCCCTGACCCTGGGTTCAGCTCCCGAACCCTGACCCCCAGTTCAGCTCTCGACCCCTGACCCCGGGTTCAGGTCCCGAACCCTGACCCCTGACCCCGAGTTCAGCTCCGGAAGCCTGAGCCCTGACCCCGAGTTCAGCTCTCGACTCCTGACCCCGAGTTCAGCACCCGAACCCTGAGCCCTGACCCCAAGTTCAGCTCCGCAACCCTGACCCCTGACCCCGAGTTCAGCTCTCGACCCCTGACCCCGAGTTCAGCACCCAAACCCTGAGCCCTGACCCCGGGTTCAGCTCCCGAACCCTGAGCCCTGAGCCCTGACCCCGGGTTCAGCTCCCGAACCCTGAGCCCTGACCCCGGGTTCAGCTCCCGAACCCTGAGCCCTGACCCCGAGTTCAGACTCCGAACCCTGAGCCCTGACCCCAAGTTCAGCACCCGACCCCTGATCCCTGACCCCGAGTTCAGCTCCGCAACCCTGACCCCTGACCGCGAGTTCAGCTGTCGACCCCTGACCCCGAGTTCAGCTCCCGAACCTTGAGCCCTGACCCCGAGTTCAGCTCCCGAAGCCTGATCCCTAACCCCGAGTTCAGCTCCCGAACCCTGAGCCCTGACCCCAGGTTCAGCTCCCGAACCCTGAGCCCTGACCCCGAGTTCAGCTCCGGAAGCCTGACCCCTGACCCCGAGTTGAGTTTCGGAAGCCTGACCCCTGACCCCGAATTAAGCTCCGGAACCCTGACCCCTGACCCCGAGTTCAGCTCTCGACCCCTGACCCTGAGTTCAGCACCCGAACCCTGACCCCTGACCCCGAGTTCAGCTCCGCACCCCTGACCCCTGACCCCGAGTTCAGCTCTCGAACCCTGACCCC
Organism: Carcharhinus amblyrhynchos; assembly: GCF_965287045.1. Taxonomy (NCBI): domain Eukaryota; kingdom Metazoa; phylum Chordata; class Chondrichthyes; order Carcharhiniformes; family Carcharhinidae; genus Carcharhinus; species Carcharhinus amblyrhynchos. The sequence goes on from NW_027650779.1 coordinate 32,733, forward strand.
GAGTTCAGCACCGAAACCCTGAGCCCTGACCCCGGGTTCAGCTCCCGAACCCTGAGCCCTGACCCCGGGTTCAGCTCCCGAACCCTGATCACTGACCCCGGGTTCAACTCCCGAACCCTGATCCCTGACCCCGAGTTCAGCTCCCGAACCCTGATCCCTGACCCCGAGTTCAGCTCCCGAACCCTGATCCCTGACCCCGAGTTCAGCTCCCGAACCCTGATCCCTGACCCCGAGTTCAGCTCCCGAACCCTGATCCCTGACCCCGAGTTCAGCTCCCGAACCCTGAGGCCTGACCCCGAGTTCAGCTCCCGAACCCTGATTCCTGACCCCGAGTTCAGCTCCCGAACCCTGATCCATGACCCCGAGTTCAGCTCCCGAACCCTGACCCCTGACCCCGAGTTCAGCTCCCGAACCCTGACCCCTGACCCCGAGTTCAGCTCCCGAACCCTGACCCCTGACCCCGAGTTCAGCTCCGCAACCCTGGCTCCTGACCCCGAGTTCAGCTCTCGACTCCTGTTCCCTGACCCCGGGTTCAGCTCCCGACCCCTGATCCCTGACCCCGAGTTCAGCTCCGGACCCTGACCCCTGACCCCGAGTTCAGCCCTCGACCCCTGACCCTGAGTTCAGCACCCGAACCCTGACCCCTGACCCCGAGTTCAGCTCCGCACCCCTGACCCCGGGTTCAGCTCTCGAACCCTGACCCCGAGTTCAGCACCCAAACCCTGAGCCCTGACCCCGGGTTCAGCTCCCGAGCCCTGACCCCGGGTTCAGCTCCCGAGCCCTGACCCCGGGTTCAGCTCCCGAACCCTGATCCCTGACCCCGGGTTCAGCTCCCGAACCCTGATCCCTGACCCCGGGTTCAGCTCCCGAACCCTGATCCCTGACCCCGGGTTCAGCTCCCGAACCCTGATCCCTGACCCCGAGTTCAGCACCCGAACCCTGATCCCTGACCCCGAGTTCAGCTCCGCAACCCTGACCCCTGACCGCGAGTTAAGCTGTCGACCTCTGACCCCGGGTTCAGCTCCCGAACCCTGAGCCCTGACCCCAAGTTCAGCTCCCGAACCCTGATCCCTGACCCCGAGTTCAGCTCTCGACCCATGACCCCGAGTTCAGCTCCCGAACCCTGAGCCCTGACCCCGAGTTCAGCTCCCGAAGCCTGATCCCTGACCCCGAGTTCAGCTCCCGAACCCTGAGCCCTGACCCCGAGTTCAGCTCCCGAACCCTGAGCCCTGACCCCGAGTTCAGCTGCCGAACCCTGAGCCCTGACCCCGAGTTCAGCTCCCGAACCCTGATCCCTGACCCCGAGTTCAGCTCTCGACCCCTGACCCTGAGTTCAGCTCCCGAACCCTGATTCCTGACCCCGAGTTCAGCTCCCGAACCCTGATCCCTGACCCCGAGTTCAGCTCCCGAACCCTGATCCCTGACCCCGAGTTCAGCTCCCGAACCCTGATCCATGACCCCGAGTTCAGCTCCCGAACCCTGAGCCCTGACCCCTGACCCCGAGTTCAGCTCCCGAGCCCTGACCCCTCACCCCGAGTTCAGCTCCCGAACCCTGACCCCTGACCCCGAGTTCAGCTCCGCAACCCTGACCCCTGACCCCGAGTTCAGCTCTCGACTCCTGTTCCCTGACCCCGGGTTCAGCTCCCGAACCCTGATCCCTGACCCCGAGTTCAGCTCCGGACCCTGACCCCTGACCCCGAGTTCATCTCCGCAACCCTGACCCCTGACCCCGAGTTCAGTTCTCGACCCCTGACCCCGGGTTCAGCTCCCGAACCCTGAGCCCTGACCCCGAGTTCAGCTCCCGAACCCGGTGCCCTGACCCCGAGTTCAGCTCCCGAACCCTGACCCCGAGTTCAGCTCCCGAACCCTGATCCTGACCCCGAGTTCAGCTCCCGAACCCTGAGCCCTGACCCCGAATTAAGCTCCGGAAGCCTGTCCCCTGACCCCGAGTTCAGCTCTCGACCCCTGACCCTGAGTTCAGCACCCGAACCCTGACCCCTGACCCCGAGTTCAGCTCCGCACACCTGACCCCTGACCCCGAGTTCAGCTCTCGAACCCTGACCCCGAGTTCAGCACCCAAACCCTGAGCCCTGACCCCGGGTTCAGCTCCCGAACCCTGAGCCCTGACCCTGGGTTCAGCTCCCGTACCCTGAGCCCTGACCCCGGGTTCAGCTCCCGAACCCTGATCCCTGACCCTGGGTTCAGCTCCCGAGCCCTCGACCCCTGACCCCGGGTTCAGCTCCCGAACCCTGACCCCTGACCCCCAGTTCAGCTCTTGACCGCTGACCCCGGGTTCAGGTCCCGAACCCTGACCCCTGACCCCGAGTTCAGTTCCCGAACCCTGAGCACTGACCCCGAGTTCAGCTCCCGAACCCTGATCCCTGACCCCGAGTTCAGCTCCCGAACCCGGTGCCCTGACCCCGAGTTCAGCTCCCGAACCCTGACCCCGAGTTCAGCTCCCGAAGCCTGATCCCTGACCCCGAGTTCAGCTCCCGAACCCTGAGCCCCGACCCCAGGTTCAGCTCCTGAACCCTGAGCCGTGACCCCCAGTTCAGCTCCGGAAGCCTGACCCCTGAACCCGAGTTGAGTTTCGGAAGTCTGACCCGTGACCCCGAATTAAGCTCCGGAAGCCTGACCCCTGACCCCGAGTTCAGCTCTCGACCCCTGAGCCCTGAGTTCAGCACCCGAACCCTGACCCCTGACCCCGAGTTCAGCTCCGCACACCTGACCCCTGACCCCGAGTTCAGCTCTCGAACCCTGACCCCGAGTTCAGCACCCAAACCCTGAGCCCTGACCCCGGGTTCAGCTCCCGAACCCTGAGCCCTGACCCTGGGTTCAGCTCCCGAACCCTGAGCCCTGACCCCGGGTTCAGCTCCCGAACCCTGATCCCTGACCCCGAGTTCAGCTCCCGAACCCTGATCCCTGACCCCGAGTTCAGCCCCCGAACCCTGATCCCTGACCCCGAGTTCAGCTCCCGAACCCTGATCCCTGACCCCGAGTTCAGCTCCCGAACCCTGAGCCCTGACCCCGAGTTCATCTCCCGAACCCTGACCCCGGGCCCCGAGTTCAGCTCCCAAACCCTGACCCATGACACCCAGTTCAGCTCTCGACCCCTGACCCCGGGTTCAGCTCCTGAACACTGAGCCCTGACCCCGGGTTCAGCTCCGGAAGCCTGACCCCTGAACCCGAGTTGAGTTTCGGAAGTCTGACCCGTGACCCCGAATTAAGCTCCGGAAGCCTGACCCCTGACCCCGAGTTCAGCTCTCGACCCTGACCCCGCGTTCAGCACCCAAACCCTGAGCCCTGACCCCGGGTTCAGCTCCCGAACCCTGAGCCCTGACACCGGGTTCAGCTCCCGAACCCTGAGCCCTGACCCCGAGTTCAGACTCCGAAACCTGAGCCCTGACCCCGAGTTCAGCTCCGCAACTCTGACCCCTGACCGCGAGTTCAGCTGTCGACCCCTGACCCCGGGTCCAGCTCCCGAACCCTGAGCCCTGACCCCGGGTCCAGCACCCGAACCCTGAGCCCTGACCCCGGGTTCAGCTCCCGAACCTGAGCCCTGACCCCGGGTTCAGCTCCCGAACCCTGAGCCCTGACCCCCAGTTCAGCTCCGGAAGCCTGACCCCTGACCCAGAGTTGAGTTTCGGAAGCCTGACCCCTGACCCCGAATTAAGCTCCGGAAGCCTGACCCCTGACCCCGAGTTCAGCTCCCGAACCCTGAGCCCTGACCCCGGGTTCAGCTCCCGAACCCTGAGCCCTGACCCCAAGTTCAGACTCCGAACCCTGATCCCTGACCCCGAGTTCAGCTCCGCAACTCTGACCCCTGACCGCGAGTTCAGCTGTCGACCCCTGACCCCGAGTTCAGCTCCGGAACCCTGAGCCCTGACCCCGAGTTCAGCTCCCGAACCCTGAGCCCTGACCCCAGGTTCAGCACCCGAACCCTGAGCCCTGACCCCCAGTTCAGCTCCGGAAGCCTGACCCCTGACCCCGAGTTGAGTTTCGGAAGCCTGACCCCTGACCCCGAGTTCTGCTCCGCACCCCTGACCCCTGACCCCGGGTTCAGCTCTCGAACCCTGACTCCGAGTTCAGCACCCAAACCCTGAGCCCTGACCCCGGGTTCAGCTCCCGAACCCTGAGCCCTGACCCTGGGTTCAGCTCCCGAACCCTGAGCCCTGACCCCGGGTTGAGCTCCCGAACCCTGATCCCTGACCCCGGGTTCAGCTCCCGAACCCTGATCCCTGACCCCGAGTTCAGCTCCCGAACCCTGATCCCTGACCCCGTGTTCAGCTCCCGAACCCTGATCCCTGACCCCGAGTTCAGCTCCCGAACCCTGAGCCCTGACCCCGAGTTAAGCTCCCGAACCCTGATCCCTGACCCCGAGTTCAGCTCCCGAACCGTGAGCCCTGACCCCGAGTTCAGCTCCCGAACCCTGAGCCCTGACCCCGAGTTCAGCTCCCGAACCCTGAGCCCTGACCCCGAGTTCAGCTCCCGAACCCTGATTCCTGACCCCGAGTTCTACTCCGGTTCCCTGATCCCTGACCCCGAGTTCAGTTCCGCAACACTGACCCCTGACCCCGAGTTCAGCTCTCGACCCCTGACCCCGGGTTCAGCTCCCGAACCCTGAGCCCTGACCCCGAGTTCAGCTCCGCAACCCTGACCCCGAGTTTAGCTCCCCAACCCTAAGCGCTGACCCCACGTTCAGCTCCCGAACCCGGTGCCCTGACCCCGAGTTCAGCTCCCGAACCCTGACCCTGACCCCGAGTTCAGTTCCGCAACACTGACCCCTGACCCCGAGTTCAGCTCTCGAACTCTGACCCCGAGTTCAGCTCCCCGAACCCTGACCCCGGACCCCGAGTTCAGCTCCCAAACCCTGACCCTTGACACCCAGTTGAGCTCTCGACCCCTGACCCCGGGTTCAGCTCCTGAACACTGAGCCCTGACCCCGAGTTCAGCTCCCGAACCCTGACCCCTGACCCCCAGTTCAGCTCTCAACCCCTGACCCTGGGTTCAGTTCCCGAACCCTGACCCCCAGTTCAGCTCTCGACCCCTGACTCCGGGTTCAGGTCCCGAACCCTGACCCCTGACCCCGATTTCAGCTCCCGAACCCTGATCCCTGACCCCGAGTTCAGCTCCGGAACCCTGAGCCCTGACCCCGAGTTCAGCTCCGGTTCCCTGATCCCTGACCCCGGGTTCAGCTCCCGAACCCTGAGCCCTGACCCCGAGTTCCGACTCCGAACCCTGAGCCCTGACCCCGAGTTCAGCTCCGCATCCCTGACCCCTGACCCTGAGTTCCGCTCTCGACCCCTGACCCCGAGTTCAGCTCCCGAACCCTGAGCCCTGACCCGAGTTCAGCTCCGGAAGCCTGAGCCCTGACCCCGAGTTCAGCCTCTCGACTCCTGACCCCGAGTTCAGCACCCGAACCCTGAGCCCTGACCCCGGGTTCAGCTCCCGAACCCTGAGCCCTGACCCCCAGTTCAGCTCCGGAAGCCCTGACCCCTGACCCCGAGTTGAGTTTCGGAAGCCTGACCCCTGACCCCGAATTAAGCTCCGGAAGCCTGACCCCTGACCCCGAGTTCAGCTCTCGACCCCTGACCCTGAGTTCAGCACCCGAACCCTGACCCCTGACCCCGAGTTCAGCTCCGCACCCCTGACCCCTGACCCCGGGTTCAGCTCTCGAACCCTGACCCCGAGTTCAGCACCCAAACCCTGAGCCCTGACCCCGGGTTCAGATCCCGAACCCTGAGCCCTGACCCCGGGTTCAGCTCCCGAACCCTGAGCCCTGACCCCGGGTTCAGCTCCCGAACCCTGAGCCCTGACCCTGGGTTCAGCTCCCGAACCCTGAGCCCTGACCTCGGGTTCAGCTCCCGAACCCTGATCCCTGACCCCGTGTTCAGCTCCCGAACCCTGATCCCTGACCCCGAGTTCAGCTCCCGAACCCTGATCCCTGACCCCGTGTTCAGCTCCCGAACCCTGATCCCTGACCCCGAGTTCAGCTCCCGAACCCTGATCCCTGACCCCGAGTTCAGCTCCCGAAACCTGAGCCCTGACCCCGAGTTCAGCTCCCGAACCCTGAGCCCTGACCCCGAGTTAAGCTCCCGAACCCTGATCCCTGACCCCGAGTTCAGCTCCCGAACCCTGAGCCCTGACCCCGAGTTCAGCTCCCGAACCCTGAGCCCTGACCCCGAGTTCAGCTCCCGAACCCTGACCCCTGACCCCGAGTTCAGCTCCGCAACCCTGACCCCTGACCCCGAGTTCAGCTCTCGACTCCTGTTCCCTGACCCCGGGTTCAGCTCCCGAACCCTGACCCCTGACCCCGAGTTCAGCTCCGGACCCTGACCCCTGACCCCGAGTTGAGCTCCGCAACCCTGAGGCCTGACCCCGGGTTCAGCTCCGCAACCCTGACCCCTGACCCCGAGTTCAGCTCTCGTCCCCTGACCCCGGGTTCAGCTCCCGAACCCTGAGCCCTGACCCCGAGTTCAGCTCCCCAACCCTAAGCGCTGACCCCAAGTTCAGCTCCCGAACCCGGAGCCCTGACCCCGAGTTCAGCTCTCGACCCCCTGACCCCGAGTTCAGCTCCCGAACCGTGACCCATGACCCCCAGTTCAGCTCTCGACCCCTGACCCCGGGTTCAGCTCCCGAACCCTGACCCCTGATCCCGAGTTCAGCTCCCGAACCCTGACCCCTGACCCCCAGTTCGGCCCTCGACCCCTGACCCCGGGTTCTGCTCCCGAACCCTGACCCCTGACCCCCAGTTCAGCTCTTGACCGCTGACCCCGGGTTCAGGTCCCGAACCCTGAGCACTGGCCCCGAGTTCAGCTCCCGAACCCTGAGCACTGACCCCGAGTTCAGCTCCCGAACCCTGATTCCTGACCCCGAGTTCAGCTCCCGAACCCTGATCCCTGACCCCGAGTTCAGCTCTCGACCCCTGACCCCGAGTTCAACTCCGGTTCCCTGATCCCTGACCCCGAGTTCAGCTCCCGAACCCTGATCTCTGACACCGAGTTCAGGTCTCGACCCCTGACCCCGAGTTCAGCTCCGGTTCCCTGATCCCTGACCCCGAGTTCAGCTCCGGTTCCCTGATCCCTGACCCCGAGTTCAGCTCCCGAACTCTGATCCCTGACCCCGAGTTCAGCTTTCGACCCCTGACCCCGAGTTCAGCTCCCGAACCCTGAGCCCTGACCCCGAGTTCAGCTCCCGAACCCTGAGCCCTGACCCCGAGTTCAGCTCCCGAATCCTGATCCCTGACCCCGAGTTCAGCTGCCGAACCCTGATCCCTGACCCCGGGTTCAGCTCCCGAACCCTGAGCCCTGACCCCGGGTTCAGCTCCCGTCCCCTGAGCCCTGACCCCGGGTTCAGCTCCCAAACCCTGATCACTGACCCCGAATTCAGCTCCCGAACCCTGAGCCCTAACCCCGAGTTCAGTTCCGCAACACTGACCCCTGACCCCGAGTTCAGCTCTCGACCCCTGACCCCGAGTTCAGCTCCCGAACCCTGAGCCCTGACCCCGAGGTCAGCTCCGTAACCCTGACCCCTGACCCCGGGTTCAGCTCTCGACCCCTGACCCCGGGTTCAGCTCTCGACCCCTGACCCCGGGTTCAGCTCTCGAACCCTGATCCCAGACCCCGAGTTCAGCTTCCCGAACCCTGACCCCTGACCCCGAGTTCAGCTCTGGTACCCTGATCCCTGACCCCGAGTTCAGCTCCCGAACCCTGATCCCTGACCCCGGGTTCAGCTCCCGAACCCTGAGCCCTGACCCCGGGTTCAGCTCCCGAACCCTGATCCCTGACCCCGAGTTCAGCTCCCGAACCCTGATCCCTGACCCCGAGTTCAGCTCCCGAACCCTGATCCCTGACCCCGAGTTCAGCTCCGTAACCCTGAACCCTGACCCCGAGTTCAGCTCCGCAACCCTGACCCCGAGTTCAGCTCTCGACCCCTGACCCCGGGTTCAGCTCCCGAACACTGATCCCTGACCCCGAGTTCAGCTCCCGAACCCTGAGCCCTGACCCCGAGTTCAGCTCTTGACCCCTGACCCCGAGTTCAGCTCCCGAATCCTGAGCCCTGACCCCGAGTTCAGCTCCGTAACCCTAACCCCTGACCCCGAGTTCAGATCCGTAACCCTGACCCCTGACCCCGAGTTCAGGTCTCGACTGCTGACCCCGGGATTAGCTCTCGACCCCTGACCCCGAGTTCAGCTCCCGAACCCTGATCCCTGACCCCGAGTTCAGCTCCCGAACCCTGACCCCGAGTTCAGCTCCCGAACCCTGACCCCGAGTTCAGCTCCCGAACCCTGACCCCGAGTTCAGCTCCCGAACCCTGACCCCGAGTTCAGCTTCCGAACCCTAACCCCGAGTTCAGCTCCCGAACCCTGACCCCTGACCCCGAGTTCAGCTCCCGAACCCTGACCCCTGACCCCGGGTTCAGCTCCGAAACCCTGACCCCGGGTTCAGCTCCCGAACCCTGAGCCCTGACCCCGGGTTCAGCTCCCGAACCCTGAGCCCTGACCCCGAGTTCAGCTCCCGAACCCTGACCCCTGACCCCGGGTTCAGCTCCGGAACCCTGACCCCTGACCCTGGGTTCAACTTCCGAACCCTGATCCCTGACCCCGAGTTCTGCTCCCGATCCCTGAGCCCTGACCCCGAGTTCAGCTCCCGAACCCTGATCCCTGACCCCGAGTTCAGCTCCGGACCCTGACCCCTGACCCCGAGTTCAGCTCCGGAACCATGAGGCCTGACCCCGAGTTCAGCTCTGCAACCCTGACCCCTGACCCCGACTTCAGCTCTGCAACCCTGAGCCCTGACCCCGAGTTCAGCTCTGCAACCCTGACCCCTGACCTCGAGTTCAGCTTTGCAACCCTGACCCCTGACCCCGACTTCAGCTCTGCAACCCTGAGCCCTGACCCCCGAGTTCAGCTCCCGAATCCTGAGCCCTGACCCCGAGTTCAGCTCCGCAACCCTGACCCCTGAACCCGAGTTCAGCTCCCGAACCCTGAGCCCTGACCCCGGGTTCAGCTCCCGAACCCTGATCCCTGACCCCGAGTTCAGCTCCTGATCCCTGATCCCTGACCCCGGGTTCAGCTCCGGAACCCTGACCCCTGACCCCGAGTTCAGCTCCCGAAGCCTGAGCCCTGACCCCGGGTTGAGGTCCGGAAGCCTGACCCCTGACCCCCAGTTCACCTCACGAACCCTGAGCCCTGACCCCGAGTTCAGCTCTGGAACTCTGACCCCTGACCCCATGATCAGCGCCCGACCCCTGACCCCGACATCAGCTCCCGACCACTGAGCCCTGACCCTGAGTTCAGCTCCCGAACCCTGATCCCTGACCCCGAGTTCAGCTCCGCAACCCTGACCCCTGTCCCCGAGTTCAGCTCTCGACCCATGACCCCGAGTTCAGCTCCTGAACCCTGAGCCCTGACCCCGAGTTCAGCTCCGAACCCTGAGCCCTGACCCCGAGTTCAGCTCCCGAACCCTGATCCCTGACCCCGAGTTCAGCTCCCGAACCCTGACCCCTGACCCCGAGTTCAGCTCCCGATCCCTGATCCCTGACCCCGAGTTCAGCTACCGAACCCTGACCCCTGACCCCGAGTTCAGCTCCCGAACCCTGACCCCTGACCCCGAGTTCAGCTCCGCAACCCTGACCCCTGACCCCAAGTTCAGCTGTCGACCCCTGATCCCTGACCCCGGGTTCAGCTCCGGAACCCTGAGCCCTGACCCCGAGTTCAGCCCCCGAACCCTGATCCCTGACCCCGAGTTCAGCTCCTGAACCCTGAGCCCTGACCCCGGGTTCAGCTCCCGAACCGTGATCCTTGACCCCGGGTTCAGCTCCCGAACCCTGATCCCTGACCCCGAGTTCAGCTCCTGATCCCTGATCCCTGACCCCGGGTTCAGCTCCGGAACCCTGACCCCTGACCCCGAGTTCAGCTCCCGAAGCCTGAGCCCTGACCACGGGTTCAGCTCCCGATCTCTGATCCCTGACCCCGAGTTCAGCTCCGGAACCCTAAGCCCTGACCCCGAGTTCAGCTCCCGAACCCTGACCCCTGACCCCGGGTTGAGGTCCGGAAGCCTGACCCCTGACCCCGCGTTCAGCTACCGAACCCTGAGCCCTGACCCCGAGTTCAGCTCCGGAACCCTGACCCCTGACCCCATGATCAGCGCCCGACCCTTGACCCCGACATCAGCTCCCGACTACTGAGCCCTGACCCTGAGTTCAGCTCCCGAACCCTGATCCCTGACCCCGAGTTCAGCTCCGCAACCCTGATCCCTGACCCCGAGTTCAGCTCTCGACCCATGACCCCGAGTTCAGCTCCCGATCCCTGATCCCTGACCCCGAGTTCAGCTACCGAACCCTGACCCCTGACCCCGAGTTCAGCTCCCGAACCCTGACCCCTGACCCCGAGTTCAGCTCCGCAACCCTGACCCCTGACCCCGAGTTCAGCTCTCGACCCCTGATCCCTGACCCCGGGTTCAGCTCCGGAACCCTGAGCCCTGACCCCGAGTTCAGCCCCCGAACCCTGATCCCTGACCCCAAGTTCAGCTCCGCAACCCTGACCCCTGACCGCGAGTTCAGCTCTCGACCCCTGACCCCGAGTTCAGCTCCCGTACCCTGATCCCTGACCCCGAGTTCAGCTCCCGTACCCTGATCCCTGACCCCGAGTTCAGCTCCCGAACCCTGATCCCGGACCCCGAGTTCAGCTCCCGAAGCCTGATCCCTAACCCCGAGTTCAGCTCCCGAACCCTGACCCCTGACCCCGAGTTCAGCTCTCGACCCCTGACGCCGAGTTCAGCTCCCGAACCCTGATCCCTGACCCCGAGTTCAGCTCCCGAACCCTGAGCCCTGACCCCGAGTTCAGTTCCGCAACACTGACCCCTGACCCCGAGTTCAGCTCTCGACCCCTGATCCCTGACCCCGGGTTCAGCTCCCGAACCCTGAGCCCTGACCCCGGGTTCAGCTCCCGAACCCTGAGCCCTGACCCCGGGTTCAGCTCCCGAACCCTGAGCCCTGACCCCGGGTTCAGCTCCCGAACCCTGAGCCCTGACCCCGGGTTCAGCTCCCGAACCCTGAGCCCTGACCACGAGTTCAGTTCCGCAACACTGACCCCTGACCCCGAGTTCAGCTCTCGACCCCTGACCCCGAGTTCAGCTCCCAAACCCTGACCCCTGACCCCGAGTTCAGCTCCCGAACCCTGACCCCTGACCCCGAGTTCAGCTCCGGAAGCCTGAGCCCTGACCCCGAGTTCAGGGTCGGGGAGTGAACGGGTTCGGGGTCGGGGAGTGAACGGGTTCGGGGTCGGGGAGTGAACGGGTTCAGGGTCGGGGAGTGAACGGGTTCAGGGTCGGGGAGTGAACGGGTTCAGGGTCGGGGAGTG
>NW_027650780.1:0-43948 GCF_965287045.1 Carcharhinus amblyrhynchos
CTTTTTTGAGCGGGAAGAGTCTCTCCACCTCTATCCTATCCATCCCATTCATCATCTTATACGTCTCAATGAGATCTCCCCTCATTCTTCTAACTCTAACGAGTACAAGCCTAGTTTATTCAGCCTCTCCTCATAGCTCAATCCCCTCAACTCCGGTATCAGCCTAGTAAACCTCCTCTGCACTCCCTCCAGGGCCAAAATATCCTTGCGCAGGTGCGGCGCCCAAAACTGCACACAGTACTCCAGCTGCGGCCTCACCAATGCCCTATACAGCTGCAGCAAGACCTCCCTACTTTTATATTCAATCCCCCTCGCTATCCTTGCGTGAGTACGTAGATAGGGTCGTAAAGAATGCTTTTGGAACATTGGCCTTTATAAATCAAAGTATTGAGTACAAAAGTTGGAACGTTATGGTGTATAAGACATCGGTGAGGCCAAATTTGGAGTATTGTGTACAGTTTTGGTCACCTAGTTACAGGGAGGATATAAGTAAGGTTGAAAGAGTGCAGAGAAGGATGTTGCCGGGAACTCGAGAAGCTGAGATACAGAGAGAGAGATTGAATCGGTTAGGAATTTATTCCTTGGGAGAGCGAGGGAGATTTGATAGATGTGCATAAGGTGAGATGGGTATAGATAGAGTTTTTTCCACTGAGGCTAGGGGAGGGGAAAAACCAGAGGGCGTGGGTTAAGGGGGAAAAGTTTAAAGGGAATATTAGTGGGGGGGGATTCTTCACACAGAGACTGGTGGAATGAGCTGCCAGATGACAGGGTAAATGTAGGGTCACTTTTGACATTTAAGAAAAGCTTGGGCGAGTACATGGATGAGAGGGTGTGGAGGGAGATGGTCCAGGTGTATAGTCAGTGGGACTAGGCAGAAGAATGGTTCGGCACAGACAAGAAGGTTTCAGAGCTGTAATTTTCTATGGTTCTATTACATTCATTACATAAAACTATGTCCACGCCTCAGATCTTACTGTGTGCTGTTATTTCTCAGATTAGAACATAGAACGTTACAGCGCAGTCCAGCCCTCCATGTTGTGCTGACCAGTGGAACCAATCTAATGACCCTCTAACCTAAACTATTCCAATCTTATCCATATGCCTATCCACTGACCATTCGAACACCCTTAAAGTTGGCGAGTCCACAACTGCTGCAGGCAGGGCATTCCACACCCTTACTACCCTCTGAGTAAAGAACCTACCTCCGACATCCGTCCCATAATTACCACCCCTTACTTTAAAGCGATGTCCCCCCGTGTTAGCCATCACCATCCGAGGAAAAAGGCTCTCACTGTCCACCCTATCTAACCCTCCGATCATCTTGTATGCCTCAGTTAGGTCCCCTTCTTCTCTCTACTGTGTGCAGTTTTGGTCGCCGTACTTACGCAAGGATATTTTGGCCTTGGAGGGAGTGCAGAGGAGGTTTACTAGGCTGATGCCGGAGTGAGGGGGTTGAGCTATGAGGAGAGGCTGAATAAACTAGGCTTGTACTCGTTAGAGTTTAGAAGAATGAGGGGAGATCTCATTGAGACGTATAAGATGATGAATGGGATGGATAGGATAGAGGTGGAGAGACTCTTCCCGCTCAGAAAGGACAGTAGGACTAGGGGGCACAGCCTCAAGATAAAGGGGGGGCGGTTTAGAACGGAGTTGAGGAGGAACTTCTTCACTCAAAGGGAGGTGAATCTCTGGAATTCTCTGCCCGTTGAAGTGGTGGAGGCTACCTCGCTAAATATATTTAAGACGCGGGTTGATGGGTTTTTGATAAGAGAGGGGATTAAGGGTTATGGGGAGAGGGCGGGAAAGTGGAACTGAGCCATGACAGATCAGCCATGATCTTATTGAATGGCGGGGCAGGCTCGAAGGCCTACTCCTGCTCCTATTTCTTATGTTCTAATGAAAATAACCTCAAGTCCCTCAGCCTCTCCTCGTAAGACCTTCCCACCATACCAGGCAACATCCTGGTAAACCTCCTCTGCACCCTTTCCAATGCCTCCACATCTTCTTATAATGCGGCAACCCAGAACGGTACGCAATACTCCAAGTGCGACCGCACCAGAGTTTCGTACAGTTGTAACATGACCTCACGGCTCCGAAATTCAATCCCTCTCCCAATAAAAGCTAACGCACCGTACGCCTTCTTAACAATCCACTCACCTGGGTGCCAACTTTCAGGGGAGCTATGCACACGGACACCGAGATCTCTCTGCTCGTTGATTGCCGCACAGTTACGCAGGCCGAGGGTGTTCTACAGTTCCCGGGCCCTCGGTTTGCCTCCGTTGAAAGGCCTTACACGGTGGCCTTTCCCCGTCGCGCCCTTTGCTGTGTCTGCCCCTGGGTCTTGGGCAGAGCAGGAGCCCAGACCGAGCTGTGATCCAACCTGAAAGGATGCTTTCTATGGGGCATCTGGAAAAGTTGGGGAGAGTCCGTAGCGGACATGCCAAATTTCCTCAGTCTTCTGAGAAAGTAGAGGCGTTGGTGGGGGCTTTCTTAACTATAGTGTCGGCGTTGTGGGGGGGGACAGGGACAGGTTGGTACGTGACCCTCAGACTTTTGTTATCTTTTGCGATAAGGGATTCCACAGGTTCACCGGGTGAAGAAATGTCTCCTCACCTCCGTCCTCAGTGGTCTACCCCCCCCCCAGTCCTCAGATTGTGACCCTCCCAGTTCTGCACTCCCCCCGCTCACCCTCGGGAACATCCTCCCGGCATCTTCCAAGTCTAGACCTGTTTGAGTTGATAGGTTTCTATGAGATTCTGTGATGGGCCTCGTCTGAGCACTAACCAGTCCACGGTGTCAGGGGTCCACAAGATGACAACCGTGGAGACCCCCAACTGATTCCCGACCCCCCCCCCTCGAGCTGACCCCCACTGACCCCTCTTATCCCCAACTGATCCGCGACCCCCCCCCCACTGACCCCTATGAGCCCCACTGACCCCTCCCACCACCCAACTGATTTCTGATCCCTGCTGACCCCGTGCTAATCCCCACTGACCCCCCCACCCCCCCAAACTGATCTCCAAACCCCGCTGACCCCCACTACCCCCCGCTGACCCCGTGCTAATCCCCACTGACCCCTATGACACCCCCCCACCCCCCAACTGATCTCCAAACCCCGCTGACCCCGTGCTAATCCCCACTGACCCCTATGACCCCCCCACCCCCCAACTGATCTCCAAACCCCGCTGACCCCCACTACCCCCCCTGCTGACCCCTGCTAATCCCCACTGACCCCTTCCAGCACCCAACTGATCCCCACCCCCTACTCGCCCCCCCCCCCAACTGATTTCCGACCCTCTCACTGACCCCTATGACCCTGCCACTGACCCCTATGACACCCAATGGCCGGCCCAGGCCCCTGACCTCTGCACTTGACCAGTGTGACCCCCGCTGACCCCATGACCCTGTCACTGACCCCTATGACCCCCAATCATTGCTCCAGCCCGCTGAACTGCCCACTTGACCCCCGACCCCTCCCCACTGATCCTTCCGGCCCCCCCCCGCCCACTGACCACCCCCTAGACCCACTCCAGCACCACCTCTCCACTGCCCCCTCCCTCTTAACCCAGTCCTCCTAGGGAGTCCTCCCAGTTCTCAGGGCCTGGCCCACAATGCAGTGGCGTTCTCCCTGGTCCTCCCAGCTCCTTGTGGCTGGCCCATAATGCAGTGGGGGCCCACCCACCTCCAGGTCCTCCCAGCGCCCGGCCCACAATGCAGCGGGGAGCGCGCTCCCATTTAGGTCCTCCCAGAGAGTCCTCCAGCTCCCGGCGCCCGGCCCACAATGCACTGGGCACGCGTCCTACGAGCACTCCCAGGGAGTCCTCCCACCTTCTTGTGGCTGGCCCACAATGCACTTGGGGGCGCGCTCCCATTTAGGTCCTCCCAGTTCCCAGCGCCCGGCCCACAATGCAGCGGGCTCCCCCCGGTCCTCCCGGGCGGTCCTCCCAGCAGCGCGGGCCTTCCCGGCGGGCGGCGCGGGGAGCCGCTTGTCCCGAGATGGAGGAGGCGAGCGGGGCGGGTAGGGAAACCCCGCGGCACCGGGGGCAGGGAACGGGGAGGGAAACCCCGGGGAGGGGCCGGGCTGAAGTGACGTCTGACCCCCGACCCGGCCATTGCCCTCTGACCCCCGACCCGGCCATTGCCCTCTGACCCCCGACCCGGCCATTGCCCTCTGACCCCCGATCCGGCCATCGCCCTCTGACCCCCGACCCGGAGATCGCCCTCTGACCCCTTACCCGGAGATCGCCCTCTGACCCCTGACTCTGGCCATCGCCCTCTGACCCCCGACTCTGGCCATCGCCCTCTGACCCCCGACTCGGCTATTGCCCTCTGACCCCCGACCCGGAGATCGCCCTCTGACCCCCGACCGGAGATCGCCCTCTGACCCCCGACCCGGAGATCGCCCTCTGACCCCTTACCCGGAGATCGCCCTCTGACCCCTTACCCGGAGATCGCCCTCTGACCCCTTACCCGGAGATCGCCCTCTGACCCCTTACCCGGAGATCGCCCTCTGACCCCTTACCCGGAGATCGCCCCTCTGACCCCTTACCCGGAGATCGCCCTCTGACCCCTTACCCGGAGATCGCCCTCTGACCCCGACCCGGAGATCGCCCTCTGACCCCGACCCGGAGATCGCCCTCTGACCCCGACCCGGAGATCGCCCTCTGACCCCGACCCGGAGATCGCCCTCTGACCCCGACCCGGAGATCGCCCTCTGACCCCGACCCGGAGATCGCCCTCTGACCCCGACCCGGAGATCGCCCTCTGACCCCGACCCGGAGATCGCCCTCTGACCCCGACCCGGAGATCGCCCTCTGACCCCGACCCGGAGATCGCCCTCTGACCCCGACCCGGAGATCGCCCTCTGACCCCGACCCGGAGATCGCCCTCTGACCCCGACCCGGAGATCGCCCTCTGACCCCGACCCGGAGATCGCCCTCTGACCCCGACCCGGAGATCGCCCTCTGACCCCGACCCGGAGATCGCCCTCTGACCCCGACCCGGAGATCGCCCTCTGACCCCGACCCGGAGATCGCCCTCTGACCCGACCCGGAGATCGCCCTCTGACCCCGACCCGGAGATCGCCCTCTGACCCCGACCCGGAGATCGCCCTCTGACCCCGACCGGAGATCGCCCTCTGACCCCGACCCGGAGATCGCCCTCTGACCCCGACCCGGAGATCGCCCTCTGACCCCGACCCGGAGATCGCCCTCTGACCCCGACCCGGAGATCGCCCTCTGACCCCGACCCGGAGATCGCCCTCTGACCCCGACCCGGAGATCGCCCTCTGACCCCGACCCGGAGATCGCCCTCTGACCCCGACCCGGAGATCGCCCTCTGACCCCGACCCGGAGATCGCCCTCTGACCCCGACCCGGAGATCGCCCTCTGACCCGGAGAGTGTGCCCTGACCCCCAATTCCAGCCATTCTGACTCCTGAGCCCAGCAATTGCCCTCTGACCCTGAGACCTGCTGACCTCTTCCCTGACGTCTTGGTAACAGAATCTCTTTGCCTCCCCTCCCGTCCCCCCTGCAGTGAAGCAGCTCCTTCCGGACGTGAACCTGAGCTCCGGGGACCTGTCTCAGAGCCCCAAGCTGACCAAGTTACTCCTGCTGGTAACTGAGCGCATGGACCCGAGCGGATTGAGTCTGACGGTCAAGAGGGACCTGGCCAAGGTAACGTCCAGCTCTGTCCCTGCAAACGGTCAAGAGGGACCTGGCCAAGGTAACGTCCAGCTCTGTCCCTGCAAACGGTCAAGAGGGACCTGGCCAAGGTAACGTCCAGCTCTGTCCCTGCAAACGGTCAAGAGGGACCTGGCCAAGGTAACGTCCGGCTCTGTCCCTGCAAACGGTCAAGAGGGACCTGGCCAAGGTAACGTCCAGCCCTGTCCCTGCAAACGGTCAAGAGGGACCTGGCCAAGGTAACGTCCGGCTCTGTCCCTGCAAACGGTCAAGAGGGACCTGGCCAGGGTAACGTGCAGCTCTGACCCTGCAAACGGTCAAGAGGGACCTGGCCATGGGTAACGTCCAGCTCTGACCCTTCTAATGGTCAAGAGGGACCTAGCCAAGGTAACGTCCAGCTCTGACCCTACAAATGGTCAAGAGGGACCTGGCCAAGGTAACGTCCAGCTCTGACCCTACAAACGGTCAAGAGGGACCTGGCCTGGGGTAACGTCCAGCTCTGTCCCTGCAAACGGTCAAGAGGGACCTGGCCAAGGGTAACGTCCAGCTCTGACCCTACAAACGGTCAAGAGGGACCTGGCCAAGGTAACGTCCGGCTCTGTCCCTGCAAACGGTCAAGAGGGACCTGGCCAGGGTAACGTGCAGCTCTGACCCTGCAAATGGTCAAGAGGGACCTGGCCAAGGGTAACGTCCAGCTCTGACCCTACAAACGGTCAAGAGGGACCTGGCCAAGGGTAATGTCCAGCTCTGTCCCTTCTAATGGTCAAGAGGGACCTGGCCAAGGTAACGTCCGGCTCTGACCCTGCAAACGGTCAAGAGAGACCTGGCCTGGGGTAACGTCCAGCTCTGACCCTGGAAAGCAGCGCTGAGCCCCCGGGAGGTGGGGGGGCAGGGACTGGGGGGGGTTTGGATCAGCCTGAACCCCCCCCCCCCCCGCCCCCCCCAACGTGCAATCA
This sequence comes from Carcharhinus amblyrhynchos, assembly GCF_965287045.1. Taxonomy (NCBI): domain Eukaryota; kingdom Metazoa; phylum Chordata; class Chondrichthyes; order Carcharhiniformes; family Carcharhinidae; genus Carcharhinus; species Carcharhinus amblyrhynchos. The sequence goes on from NW_027650780.1 coordinate 6,638, forward strand.
GCTTTCTGCTTAACCCTAGTTGTGGTGAGCGGGTTAGTTAGTGCGGCGAGTTAGCTGTGGAAAGCGAGAAGGGATCTGACTCTTGTAATCGAGTCTGGGAAAATAAGGAAATGATTTGATTTATTATTGTCCCGTGTATCGGGGTACGGTGAAAAGTATTGTTTCTTGCACGCTGTACAGACAAAGCATACTGTTCATAGAGAAGGAAAGGAGAGGGTGCAGAATGTAGTGTTACAGTCACAGCGAGGGTGTAGAGAAAGATCAGCTTAATGCGAGGTAGGTCCATTCAAAAGTCTGACAGCAGCAGGGAAGAAGCTGTTCTTGAGTCGGTCGGTACGGGACCTCAGACTTTTGTATCTTTTTCCCCCGACGGAAGAAGGTGGAAGAGAGAATGTCCGGGGTGTGTGTGGGGGGGGGTCCTTAATTATCCCGGCTGCTTTTCCCCCCCACCGAGGCAGCGGGAAGTGTAGACAGAGTCAATGGATGGGAGGCTGGTTTGTGTGATGGGATTGGGGGCTACGTTCACCACCCTTTCGTAGTTCCTTGTGGTCTTGGGCAGAGCAGGAGCCCAGACCGAGCTGTGATCCAACCAGAAAGAATGCTTTCTATGGGGCATCTGTAAAAGTTGGGGAGAGGCCGTAGCGGACATGCCAAATTTCCTCAGTCTTCTGAGAAAGTAGAGGCGTTGGTGGGGCTTTCTTAACTATAGTGTCGGCGTGGGGGGATCCAGGACAGGTTGTTGGTGATCTGGACATTTCAAAACTTGAGCATTGAAGAGAAGGCTAGAGTACAAGAGCAGGGATGGACTTCTGGGGCTGGATAAGGCTCTGGGTCAGACCCCATTTGGAGTATTGTGAGCAGTTTTGGGTCCCCCCGTATCTCAGGAAGGATGTGCCGGGACTCGGAAAGGATCCAGAGGGAGATTCACAAGGACGATCCCTGGAATGAAGAGCTTGAGGAGCGGGTTGAGGACTCTGGGTCTGTCCTCGTTGGGAGTTTAGAAGGATGGGGGGGTGGGGGGGGGGATCTTCTTGAAACTTCCAGGGAGGCCCTGGATAGAGTGGGACGTGGGAGAGGATGTGGGAAAAACTGGAACCAGAGAGGGCACAACCTCAGGGTAAAGGGACGGTCCTTTAAAACAGAGATGGGGAGGGGGATTTCTTCACCCAGAGAGTGGGGAATGTGTGGGACTCTTTGCCCCAGAGGAGGCCGGGTCCCTGAGTGTCTTTAAGACAGAGATAGATCGGTTCCTGATTAATAAGGGGATCAGGGGGGGAAAAGGCAGGAGAATGGGGGAAATATCAGCCATGGGGGAGAGACTCAATGGGCCGAGTGGCCTCGTTCCCCTCCTGCGCCTTATGGGATGTGACTGACTCTCGCCGTTTCCCCCTCCAGACGAAGAGGGAGTTACAGAAGCAGAAACAGGAATGGCTGCGTGTTGAGGCTCTGCAGAGGGTCCTGGACGAGACGCTGGCTGATTATCACGCAAAGCGATGGGGCGCAGGAGTCAGCTCCGAGGATCAACAGGTGAGGGACGGAGGGGTGGGCACTCGAGGGAGGGAGAGGTTGAGATGTTAGAATGGTTGGGGGGGGGCGGATGGTGGAGAGGGGGGGGAATGCGGAGAGTGTCGCAGACAGAGCGAGGGAGATGGGTTTTACGGTGTGGGTTATATTTATTTACCACCCCCCCGCCCCCCCGCAGTGCTACAAATACCTGACCCTGAACTACAGAAGGAGAGGGAGGGGACTACTGGTCGGCCAGAGGTCAGTTTTAAGGAGTGTCTTAAAGAACAGAGGGGGGGGAGGAGAGGGAGAGACGGAGGAGAGAAGGAGGGAGGGACGGGGGAGAGAGGGACGGGGGAGAGAGGGACGGGGGAGAGAGGGACAGGAGGGATGGGGGAGAGGGGGAGGAAGGGACTGGGGGGAGAGGGGGAGGAAGGGACTGGGGGGAGAGGGGGAGGAAGGGACTGGAGGGGGAGGGAGGGGACAGGGACTGGGGGGGAGGGGGAGGGAGGGGATGGGGAGAGGGGGAGGGAGGAATGGGGGTGGGGGGAGGAAGGGATGGGGAAGTGAGAGAAAAGGAGGGTGTGTAGGGGACTGGAGGAGGTTGCAGAGATAGGGAGGGGGTGTAGGGGGGCTGGAGGAGGTTACAGAGATAGGGAGGGGGTGTAGGGGGGCTGGAGGAGGTTACAGAGATAGGGAGGGGGTGTAGGGGGGCTGGAAGAGGTTACAGAGATAGGGAGGGGGGCTGGAGGAGGTTACAGAGATAGGGAGGGGGTGTAGGGGGCTGGAGGAGGTTACAGAGATAGGGAGGGGGTGTAGGGGCTGGAGGGGGTTACAGAGGTAGGGAGGGAGATAGGGGGTTGGAGGCGGTTACAGAGGTAGGGAGGGGGATAGGGGGCTGGAGGAAGTTACAGAGGTAGGGAGGGGAGGGGTTAGGGACTGGAGGCCTCTTTCTCATAAATTTGTCTTCCTCTTACTCCAGTTCTTCCAGACACTGGAGCAATGCCTGGTGCTGGGCAGGTGCTGCAGACGGCTAGACACCCGGGAGACAGACGGGGAAGATTCCCGGCCCTCCTTGCTGGGACTACAGAGGGAACACCTACAGGAGATGCTCCCGGGAGCTCGGGTAAGACGGGCATGAGCTCTCTGCGTCTCCGTCCTGGTTCCTGCTCTCCAGCAGGCAGGGCGTCAGAACCACCCATGGGGGTGGGGGGGGGGGGTGGGGGGCAATCACCAACAAATCTGACACCCCCCGACCCACCCCCATCAATCCGCAGATCTACTGTTCCTGCACACCCGCCTCTTTAAAAGCTTCTTTGGTCAATGCTGTGAGGTTTAAAGTGCAGGTGCAGACAGGGTACACAGAGTGCAACATTTGTAACAAGGATCAAGATTGCCTTGATAACAGGCTTTTCAGGCCTCTGAACTCAGCCTATCGGTTTGTAAAACTCAACTAACACGATCCTATCAAATTTGAACTTGTCGATTTGATTTATTGTTATCACGTATTAATGTACAGTGAAATGTATTGTTTCTTGCGCGCTGTACAGACAAAGCATACCGTTCATAGAGAAGAAGAGTGCAGAATGTAGTGTTCTGTCACGCTAGATTTTGATTTGATTTATTATTGTCACATGTATTAACATACAGTGAAAAGTATTGTTTCTTGCGCGCTGTACAGACAAAGCATACCGTTCATAGAGAAGGAAAGGAGAGGGTGCAGAATGTAGTGTTACAGTCACAGCGAGATTTTGATTTGATTTATTATTGTCACGTGTATCGGGATACGGTGAAAAGTATTGTTTCTTGTCTGCTATACAAAGCGTACCGTTCATAGAGAAGGAAAGGAGAGGGTGCAGAATGTAGTGTTACAGTCACAGCGAGGGTGTAGAGAAAGATCAGCTTAATGCGAGGTAGGTCCATTCAAAAGTCTGACAGCAGCAGGGAAGAAGCTGTTCTTGAGTCAGTCGGTACGGGACCCCAGACTTTTGTATCTTTTTCCCCCGACGGAAGAAGGCGGAAGAGAGAATGTCCGGGGTGTGTGTGGGGTCCTTAATTATCCCGGCTGCTTTTCCCTGAGGCAGCGGGAAGTGTAGACTGAGTCAATGGATGGGAGGCTGGTTTGTGTGATGGATTGGGGGCTACATTCACCACCCTTTTGTAGTTCCTTGCGGTCTTGGGCAGAGCAGGAGCCCACACCGAGCTGTGATCCAACCAGAAAGAATGCTTTCTATGGGGCATCATTTCTGACAGCATCAGGCCAATCCTGCGTTGGAAAGTTGATAGGCCATCACAGATATGGAAAGGAGAACTCAATGGCCTTCCAGCCACGCAACTGAACAGCTGCCACCTCTCAACACCTCGAGAGGGAAAGGGCGATTCCCTGACAGCTACAAGTATCTCTGAGGGGGATTTTCCGTCCATCTAACGAAGGGTACCAAATGAGGAAGAGCTTACAGAGAGCAGAGTCAACAGAAGAACAGAGAAAATTCCAGCACAGGAACAGGCCCTTCGGCCCCTCCAAGCCTGCACTGACCCATGCTGCCCCCCGACTGAACTGAAACCCCCTACCCTTCCGGGGACCGTATCCCTCTATTCCCATCCCATTCATGGATTTGCCCCTCAAAACTCACTATCGTATCCGCTTCCACTCCCTCTCCCCGGCAGCGAGTTCCAGGCACCCACCACCCTCTGTGTAAAAAATCTGCCTCGTACATCTCCTTTAAACCTGTGCCCCCCCGCGTAATTGACTCTTCCAAACTGGGGCGGGGGGAAAGCTTCTGACTATCCACTCTGTCCCTCATCATCTTGTAGACTTCTATCAGGTCTCCCCCTCAACCTCCAGTGAGGACAAACCAAGTTTCTCCAACCTCTCCTCAGAGCTAGTGCCCTCCATACCAGGGGCAAACATCCTGGTAAATCTTTTCTGTAACCCTCTCCAAAGCCTCCACGTCCTTCTGGTAGTGTGGGCGACCAAAATGTTTTCCAAAGCCACAAAACCTGGTTGTATATTGTTTTAAGAGTGACTAAAACTCTGTGGTTTTATTTTTGTTAACGAATGATCCTTGTCTTTATTTGAACAGCATTCCAGTAGAATTTTACGTTAATCGATATGTTACTCGTTCAGTTAAAGCTCCCGATGGTTACATAAATAAATTAAGTGTTCAGATGAAAGTGAACGTGAGGTACTTCTGTCAGTTGCCAACTGAAGGTTACTGAAGAACAGTTCACACCTTCCCAAATACTTTGAGCAGATTACCAGGTCAGGCATTCCTCGGGGGAGGGGGGGGGAGCGGATTTGGGCATGGCTTCGCAAAAGGGAGAAGTAACCTCTGCGTTGTAACGCTGAGCCCCCTCGCTGCCCCATTCTGCACTCCTGTGGATGTCTTCATCTCTCTCTCTCTCTCTCTCTCAATCCCTGTCCCCCCCCCCAGGAACTGCAGGCCATGAGGCAGAGGTTGGTGCCAGAGGTGGAGAAGAGACTGAAGGAGCGATGTTTCTCTGTCCTGTGTTACTACCACCCAGAGTACGGTGAGTGTGTGCGGGAGGGGAGGGGAGGAGAGAGGGCGGGCATGGAGGCAGAGGGAGGTGGGGCGAGGTATGGAGGAGGGAGCGGAAAGGTAGGCCTCTGTGATCTGGGATGTAGCTGTGTGTTCAGTACATCTCTCTCTCTCTCTTTCACTGTCCTTCCTTCCTCCCCTATCTATCTCTCTGATTTTCTCTGTCTCTCTCTTACTCTTCCCCTCTCTCAATCTCTCTCTTTCTCACTCTCTCTGTCTCTTTCTCTGTCTCCCTCTCTCTCCATCTCTATCTCTCTGTCTGTCTGTCTCTCTCTCCCTCTCCACATCTCTCTCCTTCTCTGTCTCTCTCTCTCTCTCTCTCTCTGTCCATCGCCCTCTCCCTCCCTCTATGTGTCTCTCTCTGTCTCCCTCCCTTTCCGTCTCTCTCTCCCTCCCTCCCTTTCTGTCTGTGTCTCTCTCTCTCTGTCTGTCTGTCTCTCTCTCTGTCTGTTCATCTCTCTCTTTCTCTATGTCCATTTCTCTCTCTCTCTGTCTCTCTCTCCGTCTCTTTCCCCTCTGTGTTTCTCCGCCCCTTTCTCTCTCCTCTCTCTCTCTCTGTCCATCTCTGTCTCTCTCTCTCTCTGTCTCTGTCTCTCACTTTCTCTCTTTCTCTGTGTCCCTCTGTCTCTCTCTTTCTCTCTGTCCATCTCTCTCTTTCTCTCTGTCCATCTCTCTCTTTCTCTCTGTCCATCTCTCTCTTTCTCTCTGTCCATCTCTCTCTTTCTCTCTGTCCATCTCTCTCTTTCTCTCTGTCCATCTCTCTCTTTCTCTCTGTCCATCTCTCTCTTTCTCTCTGTCCATCTCTCTCTTTCTCTCTGTCCATCTCTCTCTTTCTCTCTGTCCATCTCTCTCTTTCTCTCTGTCCATCTCTCTCTTTCTCTCTGTCCATCTCTCTCTTTCTCCCTCTCCATCTCTTTCCCCTCTGTGTTTCTCCGTCTCTCTCCTCTCTCTCTCTATCCGTCTCTGTCTCTCTCTCTCTCTGTCTCTCTCTCTCTCACACTCTCTGTGTCCCTCTGTCTCTCTCTCTGTGTCCCTGTGTCTCTCTCTCTCTCTCTCTCTGTCTCTGTCGCTCTCAGGGATTCTCATCCCGATACTCTCTCTCCCTCAGAGGATAACAGCGAGGTGCTGAAGATGGCTAAAAGTGGAGCGATGGCAGACATGCTCGAAGCTGACAAGCAAAGACTGGAGACAGAGCGAGAGAGGAGCCGGGAGAATCAGATCACCATTACTAACCAGACCATCACCTATCTCACCGTGAGTCTTCAAACCCCTCACAGACTCCCTGCAGAGACCATTCTGTCCATCGAGCCTGCAGCACCAACTATCCCACCCATGTAACCCCAAGTGGTGTCATTGGGAAGTGTAGAGGGAGCTTTACTCTGTATCTAACCCCGTGCTGTACCTGTCCTGGGAGTGTTTGATGGGGGGACAGTGTAGAGGGAGCTTTACTCTGTATCTAACCCCGTGCTGTACCTGTCCTGGGAGTGTTTGATGGGGGGACAGTGTAGAGGGAGCTTTACTCTGTATCTAACCCCATGCTGTACCTGTCCTGGGAGTGTTTGATGGAGGGACAGTGTAGAGGGAGCTTTACTCTGTATCTAACCCCGTGCTGTACCTGTCCTGGGAGTGTTTGATGGGGGGACAGTGTAGAGGGAGCTTTACTCTGTATCTAACCCCGTGCTGTACCTGTCCTGGGAGTGTTTGATGGGGGGACAGTGTAGAGGGAGCTTTACTCTGTATCTAACCCCGTGCTGTACCTGTCCTGGGAGTGTTTGATGGGGGGACAGTGTAGAGGGAGCTTTACTCTGTATCTAACCCCGTGCTGTACCTGTCCTGGGAGTGTTTGATGGAGGGACAGTGTAGAGGGAGCTTTACTCTGTATCTAACCCCGTGCTGTACCTGTCCTGGGAGTGTTTGATGGGGGGACAGTGTAGAGGGAGCTTTACTCTGTATCTAACCCCGTGCTGTACCTGTCCTGGGAGTGTTTGATGGGGGGACAGTGTAGAGGGAGCTTTACTCTGTATCTAACCCCGTGCTGTACCTGTCCTGGGAGTGTTTGATGGGGGGACAGTGTAGAGGGAGCTTTACTCTGTATCTAACCCCATGCTGTACCTGTCCTGGGAGTGTTTGATGGAGGGACAGTGTAGAGGGAGCTTTACTCTGTATCTAACCCCGTGCTGTCCCTGTCCTGGGAGTGTTTGATGGGGGACAGTGTAGAGGGAGCTTTACTCTGTATCTAACCCCGTGCTGTACCTGTCCTGGGAGTGTTTGATGGAGGGACAGTGTAGAGGGAGCTTTACTCTGTATCTAACCCCGTGCTGTACCTGTCCTGGGAGTGTTTGATGGGGGACAGTGTAGAGGGAGCTTTACTCTGTATCTAACCCCGTGGTGTACCTGTCCTGGGAGTGTTTGATGGGGGACAGTGTAGAGGGAGCTTTACTCTGTATCTAACCCCGTGCTGTACCTGTCCTGGGAGTGTTTGATGGGGGACAGTGTAGAGGGAGCTTTACTCTGTATCTAACCCCGTGCTGTACCTGTCCTGGGAGTGTTTGATGGAGGGACAGTGTAGAGGGAGCTTTACTCTGTATCTAACCCCGTGCTGTACCTGTCCTGGGAGTGTTTGATGGGGGACAGTGTAGAGGGAGCTTTACTCTGTATCTAACCCCGTGGTGTACCTGTCCTGGGAGTGTTTGATGGGGGACAGTGTAGAGGGAGCTTTACTCTGTATCTAACCCCGTGCTGTACCTGTCCTGGGAGTGTTTGATGTGGGGGGGGACTTTGTCTCAGTATCTATCTCTGTCTCTGTGTGATTGTCTCTCCCGCAGCTTCTGTATCGTACGTTCGAGCTGCTGCGAGAGTTGATTGAGAAACACCGCCTGCATTCTCAGCCGGAACTCGACGCTGAGTTGGAGCAGTACCTGAACATGAAGAGCAAGGCCATGTTCGCCAAGCTGGGGTGAGGACAGGGGACTAAACTACCCCCTCCCCGACCTCTTCCTAACTGTCCCCCCACTCCCCGCCCTCTCCTGACCTTCCCAAGCCAACCCCAACCTCTCCCGACCCTCCTTGATCTTCCTAAGTCCATCCTGACCTCCCCGACCTATCCCTGACCTCCCCAAGCCAATCCAGACCTCTCCCTGATCTTCCCAAGTCCATCCTGACCTCCCCAACCTCTCCCTGACCTCCCCAAGCCAACCCCAACTCCCCCGACCTCTCCCCGCCTTCTGACCCCACCCCGACCTCCCCAAGCCAGTCCCAAACTATCCCTGAATTCCCCAAGTCAACCCTGACCTCCCCAGGTCTCCCTGACTGCCCCAAGCCAACACCAACTTCCCTGACCTCTCCCGGCCCCTCCCTGACTCCTGACCCCTCCCCTACCTCCTCGAGCCAACCCCAGGTTCCCTGACCTCTCCCGACCCCTCCTCCAACCTCCACACGCCCTCCCTGACTCCTGACCCCTCCCCTACCTCCTCGAGCCAACCACAATTTCCCTGACTCTCCCGACCCCACCCCCCCCCAACTTCTCCCCGACCTCTCCCCTCCCTGATCTCCACGACCCCTCCCCAACCTCTCCCGACCCTTCCAGTCTCTCCCTGACCCATCCTTTTTCCCTTGTTAACTCGTGAGACACGGGATGTCGCTGGCTGGGTCAGCATTTATTGGCCATCCTGAGTTGCCCTTGGGGGGGGCAGTTGAGAGTCACCCACGGTGTTGTGGCTCTGGGAGTCACATGTCGGCCAGACCCGGGGTAAGGACGGCAGATTTCCTCCCCTTAGTGAAACCAGGTGGGTTTTCCCGACAATGGTTTCATGGTCATCAGTAGGTTTTTAATTCCAGGTTTTTATTGGAAACGTCCTCTCCACGTCCACTCTATCCAGGGCCTCGCAGTATCCTGTAAGTTTCAATAAGATCCCCTCTCCCCTCATCCTTCTAAACTCTTAACAGTCTCCTATGTGGCACCTTGTCAAAGGCCTCCTGGAAATGTGAGGGACAGGCAAATTTAGGACTGAGTTGAGGAGGAACTTTTTCACCTAAAGAGTGATATCTTCCCCATCCCCCATTCTCCTGCCTTTTCCCCCGATCCCCTTATTAGTCAGGAACCAATCTATCTCTGTCTTAAAGACACTCAGGGACCCGGCCTCCTCTGGGGCAAAGAGTTCCCACACATTCCCCACTCTCTGGGTGAAGAAATCCCCCTCCCCATCTCTGTTTTAAAGGACCGTCCCTTTACCCTGAGGTTGTGCCCTCTCTGGTTCCAGTATTTCCTACTGGTGGAAACATCCTCTCCCACGTCCCACTCTATCCAGGGCCTCCCTGTAAGTTTCAATAAGATCCCCCCCCTCATCCTTCTCAACTCCCAACGAGGACAGACCCAGAGTCCTCAACCCGCTCCTCAAGCTCTTCATTCCAGGGATCGTCCTTGTGAACCTCCCTCTGGACCCTTTCCGAGTCCCGGCACATCCTTCCTGAGATACGGGGGGGGCCCAGAACTGCTCCCAAATGGGGGGGTCCGACCCAGAGCCTTATCCCCAGCCTCAGAAGTCCATCTCTGCTCTTGCATTCTTAATTCCAGATTTTTTTTATTGAGTTTACACTCGGCTTTGGAGAGGGTTACAGAAAAGATTTACCAGGATGTTTGGCCCTGGTATGGAGGGGCATTAGCGACGAGGAGAGGTTGGAGAAACTTGGTTTGTTCTCACTGGAGGTTGAGGGGAGACCTGATAGAAGTCTACAAGATGATGAGGGACAGAGTGGATAGTCAGAAGCTTTTTCCCCAGAGTCAATTACGCGGGGGGGCACAGGTTTAAGGTGCGAGGGACAAGGTTTAAAGGAGATGTACGAGGGAAATTTTTTTACACAGAGGGGGGGTGGGTGTCTGGAACTCGCTGACGGGGGGAGGGAGTGGAAGCGGATACGATAGTGAGTTTTAAGGGGCAAATCCATGAATAGGATGGGGAATAGAGGGATACGGTCCCCAGAAGGGTAGGGGGGTTTTAGTTGAGTCGGGGGGGGGGGGGGGGCGAATGGCCTGTTCCTGCGCTGGAATTTTCTTTGTTCAGATCTCACCATCCGCCCTGGTGGGATTCGAACCTGGGTCCCCCAGAACATTAGCTGAGTTTTTGGATTAGTAGTCCAGTGATAATACCACTCGGATATCGTGTGTAGGAATCGGGGAGGGGGGGGGTGGGGGTGGGGAGGGTGCGGGGTCGGGAGTCAGGGCGAGGATTGGAGGGAAGAGAGAAGAGGACGGTCCAATGACTGAGAGATTGGACGCAGGCTGAATTCTTACCGTGTGTCTCGCTGCGTCGGGAAACCCACCCCCCCCGCCACGCCAGGGTCTGAGTTTAACTAGCGCCCGTTGTTATTACAGCCTGATGAAGCTCGAACTCCGACACCAGCTGTTCAACAAGGAGACAGTGGAGGCTCATAACTGCATCCGGTACGTAACAGTCCACTGCGTCAGATATCAGACTCTTCCCCCACCCAACCCATGGATCCAAACCCCTTCCCGTTCACTCCCACTCTACACAATCCCAATGGACCCAAACCCCTTCCCGTTCACTCCCACTCTACACAATCCCAGTGGATCCAAACCCCTTCCCGTTCACTCCCACTGTACACAATCCCAATCCCAAACCCCTTCCCATTCACTCCCACTGTACACAATCCCAGTGGATCCAAACCCCTTCCCGTTCACTCCCACTGTACACAATCCCAAACCCCTTCCCGTTCACTCCCACTGTACACAATCCCAATGGACCCAAACCCCTTCCCGGTCACTCCCACTGTACACAATCCCAATCCCAAACCCTTTCCCGGTCACTCCCACTGTACACAATCCCAATCCCAAACCCTTTCCCGTTCACTCCCACTGTACACAATCCCAATGGACCCAAACCCCTTCCTGGTCACTCCCACTGTACACAATCCCAATCCCCTTCCCGTTCACTCCCACTGTACACAATCCAAATCCCAAACCCCTTCCTGTTCACTCCCACTGTACACGATCCCAAACCCCTTCCCGTTCACTCCCACTGTACACAATCCCAATCCCAAACCCCTTCCCGTTCACTCCCACTGTACACAATCCCAATCCCAAACCCCTTCCCGTTCACTCCCACTGTACACAGTCTCAGCGTACACTGTTTTAATGGTAGTTTTATTTCTGTGCTCTGCCCCCCCCCTCCTCCAGAGCCCTGCTGCTGGAGCAGCTGGAGAAGTGGCAGCAGAGTGCAGACTCGCTGCGTGGGACCCTGATCCAGTACCAGATGCTGGGGCCGGAATTCGAGCAGCTGGCCTCCGAGTACGGCCGGCTCCGGGAGCTGCTGGACAACAAGAAGTGGGCCTTGGAGGAGTTCAGCAAGTCCCAGCGTTAGACCCGAGGGGACGCGGTGTCCAGAGACCGGACTTGCCCGGAGTTCGGAGGCGGGGAGACGCCGTGGGCGCGAGGTCATACTTCCGGATTCTGTCTCCTTCTCAAACCACCCTCTCTGAATCCCAGAGTCTTCAGGAGAAAATAATTCTGGCTAATGAGTTGGGGGGAGAATTTCTTGGGGAAAGGGCGGGGGGGGGGGAGGGGGAGGTGGGGACAGGGACGGCGAGAGTTCGTTGAGGGGAGAGTTTGTCACGGGGAGAGAGAGGGAGAGTTTGTCACGGGGAGAGAGAGGGAGAGTTTGTCACGGGGAGAGAGAGGGAGAGTTTGTCACGGGGAGAGAGAGGGAGAGTTTGTCACGGGGAGAGAGAGGGAGAGTTTGTCACGGGGAGAGAGAGGGAGAGTTTGTCACGGGGAGAGAGAGGGAGAGTTTGTCACGGGGAGAGAGAGGGAGAGTTTGTCACGGGGAGAGAGAGGGAGAGTTTGTCACGGGGAGAGAGAGGGAGAGTTTGTCACGGGGAGAGAGAGGGAGAGTTTGTCACGGGGGAGAGAGGGAGAGGTTGTTGAGGGGAGAGGAAGAGTTTGTCTCAAGGGGGAGAGGGAGAGTTTGTCACGGGGAGAACATAGAACATTCCAGCGCAGTACAGGCCCTTCGGCCCTCGATGTTGCGCCGACCAGTGGAACCAATCTAATGACCCTCTAACCTAAACTATTCCAATGTTATCCGTATGCCTATCCACTGACCATTTGAATGCCCTTAAAGTTGGCGAGTCCACAACTGCTGCAGGCAGGGCATCCTTACTACCTTACTACCCTCTGAATAAAGAACACACCTCTGACATCCATCCTGTAATTACCACCCCTTAATTTAAAGCTATGTCCCCTCGTGTTAGCCGTCACCATCCGAGGAACAAGGCTCTCACCCTATCTAACCCTCTGATCATCTTGTACGCCTCAATTAGGTCACCTCGTAACCATCTTCAGGGAGAGGGACAGTTTGTCTCGGGGGTCGGGCTGGTGTGGGGGAGAGTTGAGTTTGTCGGGGGGAGGAGGGAGAGTGTTTGTCGGGGGGAAGGGGGGTGGCGGGGGAGAGTTTGTCCGGGGGAGAGGGGGAGGAGTGTCTCTGGGGGAGAGGAGAGGGAGTTTGGAGGGTTGATTTCAGTAACACTCTGGCCTGTACAGTTTGACGGTTGGAATCAGGAATAAAGTCTAGTCCAATCCTCAGAGTCTTGACTTCAGTTACCCGGTTATCAGCGCTAACGATCGACCTCTGGATCTGTCTCGATCACTCTCTCTCCCTCCGGATCTGCCTCGATCACTCTCTCTCTCCGTCCGGATCTGCCTCGATCACTCTCTCTCCCTCCGGATCTGCCTCGATCACTCTCTCTCCCTCCGGATCTGCCTCGATCACTCTCTCTCCCTCCGGATCTGCCTCGATCACTCTCTCTCCCTCCGGATCTGCCTCGATCACTCTCTCTCCCTCCAGATCTGCCTCGATCACTCTCTCTCCCTCCGGATCTGCCTCGATCACTCTCTCTCCCTCCGGACCTGCCTCGATCACTCTCTCTCCCTCCGGACCTGCCTCGATCACTCTCTCTCCCTCCGGACCTGCCTCGATCACTCTCTCTCCCTCCGGATCTGTCTCGATCACTCTCTCTCCCTCCCTCGCTGATATAGTTTGGGATTTGAGTGACTCGGAGGGGGAACCTCCAGGTGGGGGGGTGTTCCCCAGGTATCTGCTGTCTCTCCTCTCCCGCCCTTGTCCTTCTAGATGGTGGAGGTGGTGGGTTTGGAAGGGGATGTCGAAGGAGCCTGGGTGAGTCTCCGCGGCGCACCTCACAGACGGTACACACGGCTGCCGAGGGAGCCCGTCCCTTTGGCGGAAGATGTGAGCGTGATGGATTTTGTCACAGCTCCACCGCCCCCCCTCAATGTTTCCTCAGAGCCGATTTCCCCAGCAGCTGACAACCCCTACGGTGCAGAAAGGACATCCAGTCCACTGAGAGGCAATCTTTTCACACAGAGAGTGGTCGTAGAGGTTTACAGCATGGAAACCGACCCAACTTGTCCATGCCACCCCTCTTTTTAAAACCCCTCAGCTACTCCTCATTGAACATGAGAAATAGGAGCAGGAGTCGGCCATCTAGTCCCCCTCGAGCCTGCCCCGCCATTCAATAAGATCGTGGCTGATCTGATAGTGGGATCAGTTCCACTTTCCCGCCCTCTCCCCTGTCTATCAGAAACCTATCGACCCGTGACTTCAATATATTCAGCGAGGCAGCCCCCACCACTTCAACGGGCAGAGAATTCCAGAGATTCACCACCCTTTGAGTGAAGAAGTTCCTCCTCAACTCCGATCTAAACCGCCCCCCCTTTATCTTGAGGCTGTGCCCCCTAGTCCTACTGTCCTTTCTGAGCGGGAAGAATCTCTCTACCTCTACCCTATCCATCCCCTTCATTATTTTATACGTCTCTATAAGATCCCCCCTCATCCTTCTAAACTCCAACGAGTACAGACCCAGTCTATTGAGTCTCTCTTCATAGTCCGACCCCCTCATCTCCGGTATCAGAACCTCCTCTGCACTCCCTCCAAGGCCAAAATATCCTTTTGCAAATAAGGGGACCAAAACTGCACACAGTACTCCAGCTGCGGCCTCACCAGTGCCCTGTACAGTTGCAGCAAGACCTCCCTGCTTTTATATTCTATCCCCCTCGCTATAAAGGCCAATTGCCCGCACTTAGCCCATATCCCTCTATACCCATGTAACTATCTAAATGCTTTTTAAACGATAAAGTTGTACCCGCCTCTACTACTGCCTCTGGCAGCTCGTTCCAGACACTCACCACCCTCTGTGTGAAAAAAATTGCCCCTCTGGACCCTTTTGTATCTCTCCCCTCTCACCTTAAACCTCTGCCCTCTAGTTTTAGACTCCCCTACCTTTGGGGGAAAAGATATTGACTATCTCGCTGATCTGTGCCCCTCATTATTTTATAGACCTTTATAAGATCACCCCTCTACGCTCCAGAGAAAAAAGTCCCAGTCTATCCAGCCTCTCCTTATAACTCAATCCATCAAGTCCCGGTAGCATCCTAGTAAATCTTTTCTGCTCTCTTTCTAGTTTAATAATATCCTTTCTATAATAGGGTGACCAGAACTGTACACAGTATTCCAAGTGTGGCCTTCCCAATGTCTTGGACAACTTCAACAAGATGTCCCAACTCCTGTATTCAATGTTCTGACCGCTGAAACCAAGCATGCCGAATGCCTTCTTCATCATTCTGTCCACCTGGGACTCCACTTTCAAGGAGCTATGAACCTGTACCCCGAGATCTCTTTGTTCTGTAACTCTCCCCGACCATTAACTGAGTAAGTCCTGCCCTGGTTCAATCGACCAAAATACATCACCTTGGGTTTATCTAAATTAAACTGCATCCGCCACTCGCCAGCCCACTGGCCCAATTGATCAGGAAGGTGAGTGTCTGGAATGACTGATGTACCAGCTCCACCCTGTGTATATTACAGAGAATAGCAGCCCCTGTGTATATTACAGAGAATAGCAGCCCCTGTGTATATTATAGAGAATAGCAGTCCCCTGTGTATATTATAGAGAATAGCAGCCCCTGTGTATATTATAGAGAATAGCAGTATAGCAGTCCCCTGTGTATAGTATAGAGAATGGCAGCCCCTGTGTATATTATAGAGAATGGCAGCCCCTGTGTATATTATAAAGAATAGCAGTCCCTCTGTATATTATAGAGAAGCCCCTGTGTATATTATAGAGAATAGCAGCCCCTGTGTATGTTATAGAGACTAGCAGTCGCTGTGTGTATTATAGAGAATAGCAGCCCCTGTGTATATTATAGAGAATAGCAGTCCCTGTGTATATTATAGAGAATAGCAGTCCCTGTGTATATTATAGAGAATAGCAGTCCCTGTGTATATTATAGAGAATAGCAGTCCCCTGTGTATATTATAGAGAATAGCAGTCCCCTGTGTATATTATAGAGAATAGCAGTCCCCTGTGTATATTATAGAGAATAGCAGTCCCCTGTGTATATTATAGAGAATAGAGAATAGCAGTCCCCTGTGTATATTATAGTGAATGATGTGGAGATGCCGGCTGGGGTAAACACAGTAAGAAGTCTCACAACACCAGGTTAAAGTCCAACAGGTTTATTTGTCGCAAACGCCACTAGCTTTCGGAACGCTGTTCCTTTGTCAGTTGAGTGGTAAGTTTTGATTGCAAACAGGGCATGTAAAGGCACACACAGTTTACAGAATACTGATTAGAATGCAAGTCTTTGCGGTTTTTCATTGTGGAGCGTTGGAACTGTCGATCGATGAGTCGAGCGCCATATCCTGTTCTTATGAGGGCATCTTTCAGTGTCTGGAGGTGTCTGTTGCGACCCTCCTTATCTAAGCAGATCCTGTGTATACGGAGGGCTTGTCTGTAGGGGATGGCTTCTTTAACATGTTTAGGGTGGTAGCTGGAGAAGTGGAGCATCGTGGGGTTATCCGTGGGCTTGCGGTACAGTGAGGTGCTGAGGTGACTGTCCTTGATGGAGTTGCGTGTGTCCAAGAATGTAACTGATTCCGGAGAAGTTCATGGTGAGTCTGATGGTGGGATGGTACTTGTTGATGTCGTCATATAGTTGTTTCAGTGATTGTTCACCATGAGTCCAAAGGAAGAAAATGTCATTGATGTATCTAGTGTATAGCATCGGTTGAAGGTCCTGTGTGGTGAAGAAGTCTTGTTCAAACCTGTGCATGAAGATGTTGGCATATTGAGGTGCGAATTTGGTCCCCATGGCTGTTCCATGTGTCTGGATGAAGAACTGGTTGTTGAAGGTGAAGACATTGTGGCCCAGGATAAAGTGGATGAGTTGTAAAATTGCATGTGGAAACTGGCAGTCGTCAGTGTTGAGCACTGAGGCAGTTGCAGCAATGCCATCGTCGTGGGGGATATTGGTGTAGAGCGCCGAGACATCCATTGTGACGAGGAGTGTCCCTGGTTCAACTGCTCCATGTGTGCTGAGTTTCTGTAGGAAGTCCGTAGTGTCACGGCAAAAACTGGGGGTACTTTGTACAATGGGTTTCAGGATGCCCTCAACGTAGCCGGAGAGGTTCTCGCACAGGGTCCCACTGCCCGATACGATGGGACGGCCGGGTGTGTTTGCCTTGTGTATCTTTGGGAGGCAGTAGAGATCTCCAACGCGGGGAGTACGTGGGATGAGAGCACGGAGGGTGCTCTGAAGGTCTGGATCAAAGGTCTTGATCAGGGTGTTGAGTTGAAGGGTGTGTTCTTTGGTCAGATCTGCAGGTTACTGTCTGGAGCGTTCCTCGTTGTTCAGTTGTCGGTACACTGCTTTGCACTGAAGGTCTACAGCGCCGTGGTACTCGCTACCCTCCTGTATGCCTGTGAAACGTGGACTGTGTATCGAAGGCATGCAAGACAGCTCAATCATTTCCTCATGACTTGTCTTCGCAGAATATTACGCATCAGATGGCAAGACAAAGTACCAGACACTGAAGTTCTCTCTGGAGCAAGTCTACCATCAGTCCACACACTGCTGATGAGAGCGCAGACCCGGTGGGCAGGTCGTGTCCTCCGTATGTAATACGAGCGCATACCCAAGCAGCTCCTTTTTGGGGAACTCTCTGCTGGAAGATGCTCGCATGGAGGGCAGAAGAAACATTTCAAAGACACACTCGAGGCCTCCCTTGGCACGACCACCTGGGAAACGTTGGCACAAAACCTAGCGCTGCCTCATCCACAAAGGGCTGTCAGGCTCACGAAGCAAGGTGTATTGCTGAAGCACAACTTAAGCTGCGCAAGTCCAGAGCCACCAGCGCAACAACCACAGTGTCCGCACAAGTCTGTCCAATATGTGCCAGGACATTCCTGATCGGTCATCTTTGGACACACCGAGGTAGAGAGGTTCTTCCTGCTCAGAAAGGACAGCAGGACTAGAGGGCATAGCCTCAAGATAAGGGGGGGGGACAGTTTAGATCGGAGTTGAGGAGGAACTTCTTCACTCAGAGGGTGGTGAATCTCTGGAATTCTCTGCCCGTTGAAGTGGTGGGGGCTGCCTCGCTGAATATATTGAAGTCACGGGTAGATAGGTTTCTGAGAAAGCGGGAAAGTGGAACTGATCCACTTCAGATTAGCCGTGATCTTATTGAATGGCGGGGCAGGCTTGAAGGGGCCGAATGGCCTCCTCCTGCTCCTATTTCTTATGTTCACTGCAACCAGCCTCAAAATGACCAATGGTGTTGAGGTCCTCATCGATGACGATGGACTTCTTTGCAATAATCCATTTCTGTTCAGTGTGACGATGGTCTCTCCTTGCTCTGATGATAAGTGAAGGTAAACTGTGCCTCTCTTTGCTGTAGAAGGCTATTGGGAGACCAGGCACCCTTTGCAATGAGGGAGAGAGCTGTCAATCAACCCCCCTGGCCCCGCCTCCCCGCTGTGGCGCTCAGCCTCATGAGGCCGCTACGCATGCGTACTAATTCGGCAGCGCCAGCCCCAACCCTGGCGTCCTTGCGTCATTTGACGCTACGCATGCGCACCGACTCCGGCGAGCCTGCCCCAGCCACCTGGCGTCCTTCCGTCATCTCTCGCTGCGCATGCGGACTGACTGCGTACAGTTTGACGGAGCGCCAGGCATCCTTGCGTCACCTCACGCTCCGCATGCGCACTGACCACGGAGCAGCTGCCCCCCCCCCCCCAAACACTGGCGTCCCTGCGTCGTCTGACGCTGCGCATGCGTACTGACTCCGGAGTGCATTCCCCAGCCACCTGGCGTCCTTCCGTCATCACACGCTGCGCATGCGGGCTGACTGCGGAGACTCTGCCGGATCGCCCAGCGTCCTTGCGTCATCTCACGCTGCGCATACGTACTGACTCCACAGAGCATGCACCCCACCCCACCCCCCCGGCGATCTTGCGTCAACTCACGCTGCGCGTGCGTATTGACTCCGAAGCACACCCCGTGCATCCTTGCGTCATCTCACGCCGCACATGCGTACTGATTCCGGAGCGCCTGCCCCGCAATCCCGGCGTCCTTGCGTCATCTAACGCTACCCCTCCCCTTGCCCCTCCCCCTCACAACGCGCGTAAAATCCGGAATCCCTCCTCACGGCGCGCAGGCGCAGCAGCTCCGGAGTGGGCGGTCTCGGCCGCTCACGTCACCACTCCTCCCCACCCGCCGCGCCTGCGCAACACACGCCCGATTCCCTGACGTCATGTTGCCACCGCACTCCCGCCCCGCGGCCTAGGCCGCGGTTGCCAGGGGCAACGGCCCGGCTGGAAAACATGGCGACACCGAATCGTTAGTCAAACCGCCGTTTCGGGTCACTTACCGAGGATATTTCTGACCTACGGTTTGACAAAAGCCACCACCGCTTTTTCTCTACCTTTGTTTTTGAACGGTATAGAATGTGACTCGGCTTCGTGCTGAGAGGGGCGCAGCGGGGTAATGGACGTCTCAGCTCCTTGACACGCCCGCAATGGAAAACGGACCAATCAGCAGATGGCGGACCGGGAAGCTTTTGGGCCCATTGGTCAGGACGACTGTCAATCACAACAGTGACCCGCCTACTCCTCTGCACGCGGGGTTCCCACATGGCCACATTGTCCCGCCCCCCCGGGCAGGCCCCTCCGGTCAGATCTGATACTAGCCGCACTACTATTGGTTCAAACAACTGCCCGTCAGGGCGCACGCCAGTTCCCATTGGACCGCACCGCTGTCTGTCACACTGAGTTGCCGCCCTCCAATACTGATTGGTCCATTCGGCGGGATTCTGGGTCCCCATTGGCTCCTCCAGACGGCCCGCCTTTCTTTGTTGAGCTGCTGCTCCGATTGGTGAAAACCCGCTCCCGCTCGGAAGAGCCGATTGGTCTCTGTGCGCGTCACTCAGAACATTCTCAATGTCGATTGGTCCATCCGGGCGGGATTCTAGGTCGCGATTGGCTCTACCAAACCGCCCGCCCTCCTGTGTTGGCCCGCTCCTCCGATTGGAGCAGGGCCGGCACCCCCCCCCGTTCATTGGAGCAAACCCGGGGCTTGTGACCCCGCCCCCTCTCCGCCTCCTCCTCGCACGGACCATGGCGGCGGCGGCGGCGGGAGTCAGCCGGGTGTCCAGCGGCCGCGAACTGCACTCGGTGCCCGACATCGGGGAGAGTCTGGGGGCGGTGGGCCGGCAGGGGTGAGAGGCGGGAGGGGCTGAGGGGGAGGGGGATATGGGGGAGGGGGATATGGGGGGTGAGGATACTGGGGGGATATGGGGACTGGTGGATTATGGGAACGGGGATATGCAGATATGGGGGAGGGGGATATGGGGGAACGCGGGATATGGGGGAGAGGGGGATATGGGGGAACGCGGGATATGGGGGAGGGGGATATGGGGGAACGCGGGATATGGGGGAGGGGGATATGGGGAACGCGGGGTATGGGGGAGGGGGATATGGGGAACGCGGGGTATGGGGAGGGGGATATGGGGGAACGCGGGGTATGGGGGTATATGGGGATGGGTTGGTGGACGTGGGGATGGGGGGATATGGGAAGGGGAGATAGGAGAGCGGGTGGATTATGGGAACAAGGATATGCAGATATGGGGAACGCGGGATATGGGGGACGGGGAACGCGGGATATGGGGGATGGGGAGGGGGATATGGGGGACGGGGAGGGGGATATTGGGAACGTGGGATATGGGGGATGGGGATATGGGAGGGGTATATGGGGATGGGTTGGTGGATGTGGGGATATTGGGAGTGGGGATGGGGGGATATGGGGAGGGGGAGATATGAGAGCGGGTGGATTATGGGAACAAGGATATGCAGATATGGGGAACGCGGGATATGGGGGACGGGGAGGGGGATATGGGGAACGCGGGATATGGGGGACGGGGAGGGGGATATGGGGAACGCGGGATATGGGGGAGGGGGATATTGGGAACGTGGGATATGGGGATCGGGGAGGGGGATATGGGGGTATATGGGGATGGGTTGGTGGATGTGGGGATATTGGGAGTGGGGATGGGGGGATATGGGAAGGGGAGATATGAGAGCGGGTGGATTATGGGGACGGGGATATGGGGGACGGGGGGGATATGGGGAACGCGGGATATGGGGGACGGGGAGGGGGATATGGGGAACGCGGGATATGGGGGACGGGGAGGGGGGATATGGGGAACGCGGGATATGGGGGTCGGGGAGGGAGATATGGGGGTATATGGGGATGGGTTGGTGGATTTGAGGACATGGGGATATAGGGAGTGGGGATGGGGGGGATATGGGGAGGGGGAGATATGAGAGTGGGTGGATTATGGGGACGGGGATATGGGGTGGTGGGGTGGGGTGGGGGGCACGTGGAGTGGGGGACGGGGGGAACGGGGATGGGGGGGAGTGGGGGACGGGGAGGGACGTGGAGTGGGGGGACGGGGATGTAGGGGGACGGGGGAATGGGGGCTCTGTCGTTCGAGTGAGAACAAACCAAGTTTCTCCAACCTCTCCTCATAGCTAACGCCCTCCGTACCAGAGGCAACATCCTGGTAAATCTTTTCTGTAACCCTCTCCAAAGCCTCCACATCCTTCTGGTAGTGTGGGTGACCCAGAATTGAACACTATATTCCAAGTGCGGCCTCACTAAGGTTCTATAAAGCTGCAACGTGACTTGCCAATTTTTAAACTCAGTGCCCCGGCCGATGAAGGCAAGCATGCCGTATGCCTTCCTGACTACCTTCTCCACCTGCGTTGCCACTTTCAGTGACCTGTGTACCTGTACGCCCAGATCCCTCGGCCTGTCAATATTCTGTGTACCTGTACGCCCAGATCCCTCGGCCTGTCAATATTCTGTGTACCTGTACACCCAGATCCCTCGGCCTGTCAATACTCTGTGTACCTGTACGCCCAGATCCCTCTGCCTGTCAATACTGTGTGTACCTGTACGCAAAGATCCCTCGGCCTGTCAATATTCTGTGTACCTGTACGCCCAGATCCCTCTGCCTATCAATACTCTTAAGGATTCTGCCATTTACTGTATATCTCCTTTCTGTATTAGACCTTCCAAAATGCATTCCCTCACATTTGTCTGGATTAAACTCCATCTGCCATCTCTCTGCCCAAGTCTCCAACTGATCTATATCCTGCTGTATCCTCTGATGGTCCCCATCGCTATCCGCAAATCCCCCCCAACCTTTGTGTCGTCGGCAAACTTACCAATCAACCCAGTTACATTTTCCTGCAAATCTTTTATTGATGAGGGGGTCAACGGAGGGGAAGGTCAGGGAGGTGACGGAAGGTAGGTGGGTGGGTGGGTGGGGGGGTGCGTGTGGAGGTGGGGGAGAGGGTGTTGATGGAAGGGTGTCCCAGGGCTGGGAGATGGCGTCTGCTGTGGACCTGTTATGGCGATGGGCTAACGATGGTGGACCCAGGCGGTCACCTACACGGAGCCTTTCATCGTTCACTCCGTTGTTGGGGGGTTATTTATTACCCTAATTGGGGGGTATGTATTACCCCGTTTGGGAATATTTATTCCCCACTGTTTATCTGTTGGGGGGGGGGAGGCGGTGGGTTTAATATAAAAGTAGGGAGGTCTTGCTGCAGCTTTATAGGGCATTGGTGAGGCCGCAGCTGGAGTACTGTGCGCAGTTTTGGGCGCCGTACTTACGCAAAGATATTTTGGCCTTGGAGGGAGTGCAGAGGAGGTTTACTAGGCTGATGCCAGAGTTGAGGGGATTGAGCTATGAGGAGAGGCTGAATAAACTAGGCTTGTACTCGTTAGAGTTTAGAAGAATGAGGGGAGATCTCATTGAGACGTATAAGATGATGAATGGGATGGATAGGATAGAGGTGGAGAGACTCTTCCCGCTCAGAAAGGACAGTAGGACTAGGGGGCACAGCCTCAAGATAAAGGGAGGGTGCGGTTTAGAACGGAGTTGAGGAGGAACTTCTTCACTCAAAGGGTAGTGAATCTCTGGAATTCTCTGCCTGTTGAAGTGGTGGAGGCTGCCTCGCTAAATATTTTTAAGAAGCAGGTTGATGGGTTCTTGATAAGAGAGGGGATTAAGGGTTATGGGGAGAGGGCGGGAATGTGGAACTGAGCCACGACAGATCAGCCATGATCTTATTGAATGGCAGGGCAGGCTCGAAGGGCTAGATGGCCTACTCCTGCTCCTATTTCTTATGTTCTTGTTGTAAACGCTGTGTGCTGCCTCTCTCTTTCTCACTCCCTCTTTCTCTCTGTCTCAGCTTTGACTTCCTCTGCATGCCAATTTTCAATCCCCGGTTCAAACGGGAGTTCACCGAGACACCAGCCAAAGATCGCCCGGGGGCACTGACGCGTTCCGACCTACTGCTGTCCGGCCGAGGTAAGTCCCCCCCCCTCCCACCCAGATATCCCTCCCACCCGATGTTCTGTGTTTGACTTGATTTATTATTGTCAGATGTATTGGGACACAGTGAAAAGTATTGTTTCTTGTGCGCTATACAAAGCATACCGTTCATAGAGAAGGAAAGCAGAGGGTGCAGAATGTAGTGTTACAGTCACAGCGAGGGTGTAGAGAAAGATCAGCTTAATATTTGATTTATTATTGTCACGTGTATTGGGATACGGTGAAAAGTATTGTTTCTTGCGCACTATACAGACAAAGCATACCGTTCATAGAGAAGGAAAGGAGAGGGTGCAGAATGTAGTGTTACAGTCACAGCGAGGGTGCAGAGAAAGATCAGCTTACTGCGAGGTAGGTCCATTCAAAAGTCTGACAGCAGCAGGGAAGAAGCTGTTCTTGAGTCGGTCGGTACGGGACCTCAGACTTTTGTATCTTTTTCCCCGACGGAAGGAGGTGGAAGAGAGAATGTCCGGGGTGTGTGGGGGTGGGGGGGTCCTTAATTATACCGGCTGCTTTTCCCCGAGGCAGCGGGAAGTGTAGATAGAGCCAGAGGTTTACAGCAGGGAAACAGGCCCTTCGGCCCAACTTGTCCATGCCATCCCTTTTGAATTAAACCACGAAGCTAATCCCAATTGCCCGCATGTGGCCCATATCCCTCTATATCCATCGTACCCCATGTAACTGTCTAAATGCTTTTTAAAAGATAAAATTGTCCCCGCCTCTACTACTGCCTCTGGCAGCTTGTTCCAGACACTCACCACCCTCTGGGTGAAAAACTTACCCCTCTGGATCCTTTTGTATCTCTCCCCTCCCCCCTTAAACCTCTGCCCTCTAGTTTTAGACTCCCCTACCTTTGGGGGAAAAGATATTGACTATCTCGCTGATCTGTGCCCCTCATTATTTTATAGACCTCTATAAGATCACCTCTATAAGCTAGTGCAGACTCCACACAGACAGTGACCCGAGCTGGGAATTGAACCTGGGTCCCTGGCGCTGCGAGGCAGCAGTGCTATCCCACTGTGCCAACCATCTCACACACACACACACACACACACACACACACCCCCCCCCACCCCCCAACCTCCTGGTAGTGTGGGTGACCCAGAATTGAACACTATATTCCAAGTGCGGCCTCACTAAGGTTCTATAAAGCTGCAACTTGACTTGCCAATTTTTAAACTCAGTGCCCCGGCCGATGAAGGCAAGCATGCCGTATGCCTTCCTGACTACCTTCTCCACCTGCGTTGCCACTTTCAGTGAGCTGTGTGTCTGTACGCCCAGATCCCTCTGCCTATCAATACTCTGTGTACCTGTACGCCCAGATCTCTCTGCCTATCAATACTCTGTGTACCTGTACGCCCGGATCCCTCTACCTATCAATACTCTTAAGGGTTCTGCCATTTACTGTATATTTCCTATCTGTGTTAGACCTTCCAAAATGCATTACCTCACATTTCTCCGGATTAAACTCCATCTGCCATCTCTCCGCCCAAGTCTCCAACTGATCTATATCCTGCTGTATCCTCTGATGGTCCCCATCGCTATCCGCAAATCCACCAACCTTTGTGTCATCCGCAAACTTACTAATCAATCCATTTACATTTTCCTCCAAATCATTTATATATATTACAAGCAGCAAAGGTCCCAGCACTGATCCCTGAGGAACACCACTTGTCCAATGTCTCACAAAAATAAGAAATCCGTTGCCAATTTCTCTCTCTCTCTTCCAGACTGGAACACACTGATAGTGGGAAAACTGTCACCATGGATACAGCCAGACTCCGAGGATGACCAAATACGCAAAAACTCTGAGGAGGTGAGGATACACTGAGGGTCAGAGCGCCGCACTGTGGGGAGGGTCGGTGCTGAGGGAGCGCCGCACTGTGTGGGGAGGGTCAGTGCAGAAGGAGCGCCGCACTGTGTGGGGAGGGTCGGTGCTGAGGGAGCGCCGCACTGTGTGGGGAGGGTCGGTGCTGAGGGAGCGCCGCACTGTGTGGGGAGGGTCGGTGCCGAGGGAGCGCCGCACTGTGTGTGGGGAGGGTCGGTGCTGAGGGAGTGCCGCACTGTGTGGGGAGGGTCGGTGCCGAGGGAGCGCCGCACTGTGTGTGGGGAGGGTCAGTGCTGAGGGAGCCCCGCACTGTGTGGGGAGGGTCGGTGCCGAGGGAGCGCCGCACTGTGTGTGGGGAGGGTCGGTGCTGAGGGAGTGCCGCACTGTGTGGGGAGGGTCGGTGCTGAGGGAGCGCCGCACTGTGTGGGGAGGGTCAGTGCTGAGGGAGCGCCGCACTGTGTGTGGGGAGGGTCCGTGCTGAGGGAGCGCCGCACTGTGTGTGGGGAGGGTCAGTGCTGAGGGAGCGCCGCACTGTGTGTGGGGAGGGTCGGTGCTGAGGGAGCGCCGCACTGTGTGGGGAGGGTCAGTGCTGAGGGAGCGCCGCACTGTGTGGGGAGGGTCAGTGCTGAGGTTGATGCTGAGCTGTCCCCGGTTTAACCCGTTGCTCCTTCCCACAGGCCCTGCTGCAGGAACTGAATTTTGCTGCCTATCTCGGCGTCCCAGCGTTCCTCATCCCTCTCCAACAGAGCAACAACAGCAACCTGGCCAGAATGTTACTGAACCACCTCCTCACCGGACATCACTCCACAGTCGTGAGTATCTAACCCCGTGCTGTACCTGTCCTGGGAGTGTTTGATGGGGGGACAGTGTAGAGGGAGCTTTACTCTGTATCTAACCCCGTGCTGTCCTGTCCTGGGAGTGTTTGATGGGGGGACAGTGTAGAGGGAGCTTTACTCTGTATCTAACCCCGTGCTGTACCTGTCCTGGGAGTGTTTGATGGGGGGGACAGTGTAGAGGGAGCTTTACTCTGTATCTAACCCCGTGCTGTACCTGTCCTGGGAGTGTTTGATGGGGGACAGTGCAGAGGGAGCTTTACTCTGTATCTAACCCCGTGCTGTACCTGTCCTGGGAGTGTTTGATGGGGGACAGTGCAGAGGGAGCTTTACTCTGTATCTAACCCCCCTCCCCTCCTCCTGTTCCCAACAGTTTTGGATCCGGGTCCCGTTAATCTCCCTGGAAGACATGCGTGATGACATTGTGGCGAACGATCCAGTCCAGCGTTCCGAAGACTGCAGTGAGGAGGAGAAAACCTGGCTCTGGTAACTCCCTGCCCCTCTCACCCCTCTGCTGCCCTCTTGCTGCCCCCCCTACTCTGTCTAGATGGTTACTGTCTCTCTCTTTCTCTGTCTCTCTCTCTCACAGGTGGCATCACTTCCGTTCTCTGTGCGATTACAACAAGCGCATCGCTCTCGGTGAGTCCCATCTCGTCAACGGTCTGACTGTTGTCTCTGTAACCTCCTCCAGCCCCCTACACCCCCCTCCCTATCTCTGTAACCTCCTCCAGCCCCCTACACCCCCCTCCCTATCTCTGTAACCTCCTCCAGCCCCCCTACACCCCCTCCCTATCTCTGTAACCCCCTCCAACCCCTACACCCCCTCCCTATCTCTGTAACCTCCTCCAGCCCCCTACACCCCCTCCCTATCTCTGTAACCTCCTCCAGCCCCCCACACCCCCTCCCTATCTCTGTAACCTCCTCCAGCCCCCTACACCCCCCTCCCTATCTCTGTAACCTCCTCCAGCCTCCTCCACCCCCCTCCCTATCTCTGTAACCTCCTCCAGCCCCCCTACACCCCCCTCCCTATCTCTGTAACCTCCTCCAGTCCCCTACACCCCCTCCCTATCTCTGTAACCTCTTCCAGCCCCCTACACCCCCTCCCTGTCTCTGTATCCTCCTCCAGCCCCCCCTACACCCCCTTCCTATCTCTGTAAGCTCCTCCAGCCCCCTACACCCCCTCCCTATCTCTGTAACCTCCTCCAGCCCCCTACACCCCCTCCCTATCTCTGTAACCCTCCTCCAACCCCTACACCCCCTCCCTATCTCTAACCTCCTCCAGCCCCCCACACCCCCTCCCTATCTCTGTAACCTCCTCCAACCCCCTACACCCCCTCCCTATCTCTGTAACTTCCTCCAGCCCCCTACAGCCCCTCCCTATCTCTGTAACCTCCTCCAGCCCCCTACACCCCCTCCCTATCTCTGTAACCTCCTCCAGCCCCCTACACCCCCCCAATATAACCTCACTGTTTTTAAACTCATTCCTCTAGTAATCAACCAAATCACAGAGGTTTACAGCAGGGAAACAGACCCTTCGGCCCAACTTCTCCATGCTATCCCTTTTTTAAACCCCTAAGCTAATCCCAATTGCCCACGTTTGTCCCATATCCCTCTACATCGTACCCATGTAACTGTCTAAAAGCTTTTTAAAAGACAAAATTGTACCCGCCTCTACTACTGCCTCTGGCAGCTCGTTCCAGACACTCACCACCCTCTGGGTGAAAAAATTGCCCCTCTGGACCCTCTCCCCTCTCACCTTAAACCCTCTGCCCTCTAGTTTTAGACTCCCCTACCTTTGGGGGAAAAGATATTGACTATCTCGCTGATCTGTGCCCCTCATTATTTTATAGACCTCTATAAGATCACCCCTCTACGCTCCAGAGAAAAAAGTCCCAGTCTATCCAGCCTCTCCTTATAACTCAATCCATCAAGTCCCGGGAGCATCCTAGTAAATCTTTTCTGCACTCTTTCTAGTTTAATAATATCCTTTCTATAATAGGGTGACCAGAACTGTACACAGTATTCCAAGTGTGGCCTTCCCAATGTCTTGTACAACTTCAACAAGACGTCCCAACTCCTGTATTCAATGTTCTGACCGATGAAACCAAGCATGCCCAATGCCTTCTTCACCACTCTGTCCACCTGTGACCCCACTTTCAAGGAGCTATGAACCTGTTACCCTGAGATCTCTCTGTTCTGTAACTCTCCCCCCGACCATTAACTGAGTAAGTCCTGCCCCTGGTTCCATCGACCAAAATGCATCACCTCGCATTTATCTAAATTAAACTGTATCTGCCACTTGTCTGCCCACTGGCCCAATTGATTAAGATCTCAGTGCATCTCCTCTGCACTCCCTATGAAATGGCAGCAGGGGCAGGCCACTCAGTCTGTCAAGTCTGCCCAATTCCCAGAACTGCATGCGTTTACCCCAGCTAAGCCCCCCTGACATTAAGGGGCAATTTAGCACGGCCAATCCACCCTAACCTACACATCTTTGGACACTAAGGGACAATTTAGCATGGCCAATCCACCCTAACCTACACATCTTTGGACACTAAGGGACAATTTAGCATGGCCAATCCACCCTAACCTACACATCTTTGGGACACTAAGGGACAATTTAGCACGGCCAATCCCCCCTAACCTACACATCTTTGGGACACTAAGGGACAATTTAGCATGGCCAATCCACCCTAACCTACACATCTTTGGGACACTAAGGGACAATTTAGCACGGCCAATCCACCCTAACCTACACATCTTTGGACACTAAGGGACAATTTAGCACGGCCAATCCACCCTAACCTACACATCTTTGGACACTAAGGGACAATTTAGCACGGCCAATCCACCCTAACCTGTGCGCGCCCCTTGTCTTGCAGCCCTGGACGTCGGCGCGGACCTGCCCTCAGACAGCGTGATCGACCGGTGGCTCGGGGAACCCATCAAGGCGGCCGTTCTCCCCACCAGCATCTTCCTGACTAACAAGAAGGGCTTCCCAGTCCTCTCGAAGATGCACCAGAACCTCATCTACAGACTCTTCAAGGTAACCGATCGGAGGCAGGCCGGAGACCAAAGAAAATTCCAGCACAGGAACAGGCCGTTCGGCCCCTCCTGCACCCACCATGCTGCCCCCCTCCGACTGAACTGAAACCCCCTACCCTTCCGGGGACTGTATCCCTCTATTCCCCATCCTATTCATGGATTCCACCCTGGGGGGGGGAAGCTTCTGACTATCCACTCTGCCTACGCCCCCCGATCAGTCGCCGAATGGCAAAGTGGAGTCGATGGGCCGAGTGGTCCATCTCTCTCTCTTCCTACGTCTTGTAGAAACACGGAAGATAGGAGCAAGGGGGAGGCCGTTCTGCCCTTCGCGCCTGCTGCGCCCCCTCCTCACCTCCGTCCGTGACCCAGAGTCAGGAGTTTAATCGGGGCAAATGTGAGGTGATGAGTTTTGGGGGGGTCAGACCTGTGTGTGAGTTCTACCGTAGATGGCAGAACCCTTCGGAGCATTAACCAACGGAGGGGTCTGGGTGTACAGGTCCACAGTTCCCTAAAGGTGGCAGCGCGGGAGGCCAAGGAGATGAAGAAGGCATAAGAACATAAGAAATAGGAGCAGGAGTAGGCCATCTAGCCCTTCGAGCCTGCCCCGCCATTCAATAAGATCATGGCTGATCTGTCGTGTCTCAGTTCCACATTCCCGCCCTCTCCCCATAACCCTTAATCCCCTCTCTTATCAAAAACCCATCAACCCGCGTCTTAAAAATATTTAGCGAGGTAGCCTCCACCACTTCAACGGGCAGAGAATTCCAGAGATTCACCACCCTTTGAGTGAAGAAGTTCCTCCTCAACTCCGTTCTAAACCGCCCCCCCCCCTTTATCTTGAGGCTGTGCCCCCTAGTCCTACTGTCCTTTCTGAGCGGGAAGAGTCTCTCCACCTCTATCCTATCCATCCCATTCATCATCTTATAAGTCTCAATGAGATCTCCCCTCATTCTTCTAAACTCTAACGAGTACAAGCCCAGTTTATTCAGCCTCTCCTCATAGCAACTCCGGTATCAGCCTAGTAAACCTCCTCTGCACTCCCTCCAAGGCCAAAATATCTTTGCGCAGGTGCGGCGACCAAAACTGCACACAGTACTCCAGCTGCGGCCTCACCAATGCCCTATACAGCTGCAGCAAGACCTCCCTACTTTTATATTCAATCCCCCTCGCTATGAAGGCCAGCATCCCATTCGCCTTCCTGACCACCTGCTGCACCTGCAAGCTGGGTTTTTGCGACTCATGCACAAGGACCCCGAGGTCCCTCTGCACCGTCGCCTGCTGCAGTTTTTCGCCCCGTAAGTAATAGTCCTTCCTACCATTCTTCCTACCAAAGTGGACCACCTCACACTTGCCAACATTAAATTCCATTTGCCATTTCCTGGCCCATTCGCCCAGCCTATCTAGATCCTTCTGCAGACTCTCCACACCCTCCGCACAATTGCCGTTCCCTATCTTGGTGTCATCAGCAAATTCGACACCCTACACGGTTCCCTCCTCCAGATCATCTATATACATCTGGCATGCGTATCTTCAACGGCCAAGACATTGAGTCCAAGAGTTGGGAATCAGGTGCTCCTTGGTGAGGCAGCATTTGGAGCGTTGCGTGCGGTTCTGGTCGCCACAGTACCCGAGGGAGGTGGAAGCCTTGGAGGGAGTGCGGAGGAGGTTCACCAGGAAGTTGCCTGGTCTCGAGGGTGTTGGGTATGAGGAAGGTTGGATAAACTAGGGTTGTTTCCGCTGGAAAGACGGAGGCTGAGGGGGAGACCCTGATAGAGGCCTACAAAACGATGGCAGACGTAGGATGGGAGGGGTCAGAGGCTATTTCCCAGGGTGGAAGGGTCAATTTACAAGGTTTGGGGGGGGGGGGGGGTGCACAGGTTCAGGGTGAGAGAGGAAAGGTTTGAAGAAGGTATTTTCCACGCAGAGAGACCAAGTGGGTGCCACAGGCAATGGAAAGCAGACACATTAGCGACACGTCAGAGGCATCTGGTGCTCCATAATAGGGAGGGAATATCCCGTGACCCCAGACGTTTACCCCGATAATCCCTCGGACCTAAGCATCTGCAGTGTGCAGAGGGATCTGGGTGTCGTTGCGCATGCAGGTGCAGCAGCAGGGGGTAAAGAAGGGAAACATTGGCCTTCGTTGCGAGAGGTTTGGAGTACAGGAACAGGGATGCGTGGTGGGTGATTATTACAGGGGGCCTCGGTGAGGCCACACCGAGAGTATTGTGGGCAGTTTTTGGGTCTCCTTTTCCGAGGAAGGATGTTCTAGCTCTGGAGGGAGTGGCAGCGAAGGGTTTCCCAGGACGGATGTACGAGGAGAGATTGACGAGGTTAGGATTGTTTTTACTGGAGTTCAGGGGGGTTGGAATCTCACAGAGATTTATCAAATTCTAACAGGGCTGGACAGGGTAGATGCAGGGAGGATGTTCCTGATGGCGGGGTTGCGGGGGAGTCCAGAACCAGGGGGTCTGAGGATTCGGGGAGAGGGGGTGGGTGGACCATTTAGGACGGAGATGAGGAGACGTTTCCCCACCGGTGAACCTGTTGGGATTCATTCCCAAGGGAAGAGTTGACGCCAAAACATTGGATGTCTTCGAGAGGGGGCTGGATAGAGCACTTGGGGGCGGGGGGGGTGGTGGTGAACGGGGTCACAGGTTACGGGGAGAAAGCTGGGATTGAGTTGGGCGATCGGCCATGATGGTGATGGAGGGGCCGGAGCAGGCTCGATGGGCTGAATGGCCTCCTCCTCCTGCTCTTGTTTCTGATATCACTCAGCGGGATCTGGGTCTCTCTTCACAATCTGAGGGCTGGGATTGGAGGAAACAGGAACATGTTCTCATTCTCTCCATCTCTGTCTCTCCTCTGTCTGTCTGTCTCTGTCTCTCCCTCTGTCTGTCTCTCTCTCTATCTCTCCCTCTCTCTCTCTTCGTCTCTCCCTCTCTCCCATCTCTCCCTCCT
The DNA here is from genome assembly GCF_965287045.1 of Carcharhinus amblyrhynchos. NCBI lineage: Eukaryota > Metazoa > Chordata > Chondrichthyes > Carcharhiniformes > Carcharhinidae > Carcharhinus > Carcharhinus amblyrhynchos. The sequence goes on from NW_027650780.1 coordinate 38,136, forward strand.
GTGTTTCTGTCTCTCTCTCTCTGTCTCTCTCTCTCTCTCTGTCTGTCTGTCTCTCTCTCTCTCTATCTCTCCTCTCTCTCTTCGCCTCTCCCTTCCTCTCTCCCATCTCTCCCTCCCGTTTCTCTCTCTCTGTCTCTCTCCCTCTCCTTCTGTCTGTCTGTCTCCCTCTCTCTCTATCTCTCCCTCTCTCTCTGTTCTCTCTCCTTCCTCTCCCATCTCTCCCTCCCGTCTCTCTCTCTCTCTCCCCCTCCTTCCCTCCCGTGTCTCTCTCTCTCCCCCGTCTCTCTCTCTCTCTCTCTCCCCCCGTGTGTGTCTCTCTCTCTCTCTCTCCCCTCTCTCTCTCTCTCTCCCCCTGTGTGTGTCTCTCTCTCTCTCCCCCGTCTCTCTCTCTCTCTCTCTCTCTCTCTCTCTCCCCCCCGTGTGTGTGTCTCTCTCTCTTTCTCTCTCTCCGTCTCTCTCTCTCTCGCCCCCGTGTGTGTGTCTCTCTCTCTCTCTCTCCCCCCGTGTGTGTCTCTCTCTCTCTCTCCCGTGTCTCTCTCTCTCTCTCTCCCCCTGTGTGTGTCTCTCTCTCTCTCTCTCTCTCCCCCCGTGTGTGTGTCTCTCTCTCTCTCCGCTCTCTCTCTCTCTCTCTCTCCCCCTGTGTGTGTGTCTCTCTCTCCCCTCTCTCTCCGTCTCTCTCTCTCTCTCTCTCTCTCCCGTGTCTCTCTCTCTCTCTCTCTCCCCCCGTGTGTGTGTCTCTCTCTCTCTCCGTCTCTCTCTCTCTCTCTCTCTCTCCCTCTCTCCCCCCTCTGTGTGTGTGTCTCTCTCTCCCCCTCTCTCTCCGTCTCTCTCTCCTTCCCTCCCACCTCTCTCTCCCCCCGTGTGTGTCTCTCTCTCTCTCTCCCCCGTGTGTGTCTTCTCTCTCTCTCTCCCCCCCGTGTGTCTCTCTCTCTCTCTCCGTCTCTCTCTCTCTCTCCCCCCCCGTGTGTGTGTCTCTCTCTCCCCCTCTCTCCCCCGTGTCCCTCTCTCTCTCTCTCTCTCTCTCCCCCCGTGTGTGTCTCTCTCTCTCTCTCTCTCCCGTGTCCCTCTCTCTCTCTCTCTCTCTCTCCCCCCGTGTGTGTGTCTCTCTCTCTCCCCCCGTGTGTGTCTCTCTCTCTCCCCCCGTGTGTGTCTCTCTCTCTCCCCCCGTGTGTGTCTCTCTCTCCCGTGTCTCTCTCTCTCTCTCTCCCCCCGTGTGTGTATCTCTCTCTCCCCCTCTCTCTCCGTCTCTCTCTCTCTCAGCTGGAAGTTCAGTTTGTGATCACGGGATCGAACCGTCACTCTCAGAAGGAGTTCCGTTCCTACCTGCAGTACCTCGAGTACCTCAACCAGCAACCGCCCTCCCCCCAACTCCTACGAAACCTTCGCCAAGGGTACGAGGACTACCTACAGTGCCCGCTTCAGGTGAGGCGTCTCCTCTCTCTCTCTTGTCTTCCCCCCCTCCACCCCCACCCCCCCTTACCCTGTCACGCCAGCGAACCACATCTAACAGATCTCCTCCTCCTCTTGCCTCCCCCCCTCCAGCCCCTCATGGACAACCTGGAATCGCAGACCTATGAGATCTTCGAAAAGGACCCATCAAGTACTCTCAGTATCAGCAGGTAGGATGAGCCCTATTCCCAACCTATTCATGGATGTTTTTTTTTGTATTTATTTGTGGGACGTGGGCGTCGCTGGCTAGGCCCAGCATTTATTGCCCATCCCTAGTTACCCCTTGAGAAGGCGAGGGTGAGCCGCCATCTTGAATCGCTGCAGTCCACGTGACCCACTAGGCCATTCGCGGGGGAATCCCAGGATTCTGACCCAGCGACGGTGAAGGAACGGCCAATATATTTCCCGACTCAGAATGGTGAGTGGCTCGGAGGGGAACTTGAGGGTGGGGGGGTGGGGGGTGATCCCCGTGTATCTGCTGACCTTATCCTTGTAGATCCAGTCAGAACAAAGCAAGTTTCTCCAACCTCTCCTCGGAGCTAATGGCCCTTAGTGTCCCAAACATGTGTAGGTTAGGGTGGATTGGCCGTGCTAAATTGTCCCTTAGTGTCCAAAGATGTGTAGGTTAGGGTGGATTGGCCGTGCTAAATTGTCCCTTAGTGTCCCAAAGATGTGTAGGTTAGGGTGGATTGGCCGTGCTAATTGTCCCTTAGTGTCCCAAAGATGTGTAGGTTAGGGTGGATTGGTCAGATCTCAGCCACAGGATGCTAACCAGGATTTTTCTTCCCGTCTTGTTTGATTTTTTCTCTCCCTTCAGGCCGTCTACAAGTGTCTCCTCGACAGAATCCCAGAGGAAGAGAAAGAGACAAATGTTCAGTAAGGATGTGCGCGAAATTTCGCTGCTCTTTAGTGGCCGCACTGTCGGAGGGTCAGTGCTGAGGGAGCGCCGCACTGTGTGGGGAGGGTCAGTGCTGAGGGAGAGCGCCGCACTGTGTGGGGAGGGTCAGTGCTGAGGGAGCGCCGCACTGTGTGTGGGGAGGGTCAGTGCTGAGGGAGCGCCGCACTGTGTGGGGAGGGTCAGTGCTGAGGGAGCGCCGCACTGTGTGGGGAGGGTCAGTGCTGAGGGAGCGCCGCACTGTGTGGGGAGGGTCAGTGCTGAGGGAGCGCCGCACTGTGTGGGGAGGGTCGTGCTGAGGGAGCGCCGCACTGTGTGGGGAGGGTCAGTGCTGAGGGAGCCGCCGCACTGTGTGGGGAGGGTCAGTGCTGAGGGAGCGCCGCACTGTGTGGGAGGGTCAGTGCTGAGGGAGCGCCGCACTGTGGGGAGGGTCAGTTCTGAGGGAGCGCCGCACTGTGTGGGGAGGGTCAGTTCTGAGGGAGCGCCGCACTGTGTGTGGGGAGGGTCAGTGCTGAGGGAGCGCCGCACTGTGTGTGGGGAGGGTCAGTGGCTGAGGGAGCGCCGCACTGTGTGGGGGGTGGTCGGTGCTGAGGGACGCCCGCACTGTGTGGGGAGGGTCAGTGCTGAGGGGAGCGTCGCACTGTGTGGGGAGGGTCGGTGCTGAGGGAGCGTCGCACTGTGTGGGGAGGGTCAGTGCTGGGGGAGTGCCGCACTGTGGGAGGGTCAGTGCTGAGGGAGCGCCGCACTGTGTGGGGAGGGTCAGTGCTGAAGGAGCGCCGCACTGTGTGGGGAGGGTCAGTGGCTGAGGGAGCGCCGCACTGTGTGTGGGGAGGGTCGGTGCTGAGGGAGCGCCGCACTGTGTGGGGAGGGTCAGTGCTGAGGGAGCGTCGCACTGTGTGGGGAGGGTCGGTGCTGAGGGAGCGTCGCACTGTGTGGGGAGGGTCGGTGCTGAGGGAGCGCCACACTGTGTGGGGAGGGTCAGTGCTGAGGGAGCGTCGCACTGTGTGGGGAGGGTCGGTGCTGAGGGAGCGCCGCACTGTGTGGGGAGGGTCAGTGCTGAGGGAGCGCCGCACTGTGTGGGGAGGGTCGGTGCTGAGGGAGCCCCGCACTGTGTGGGGGGAGGGTCGGTGCTGAGGGAGCGCCGCACTGGTGGGGAGGGTCAGTGCTGAGGGAGCGCCGCACTGTGTGGGGGAGGGGTCAGTGCTGAGGGAGCGCCGCACTGTGTGGGGAGGGTCAGTGCTGGAGGGAGCGCCGCACTGTGTGGGGAAGGGTCAGTGCTGAGGAGCGCCGCACTGTGTGGGGAGGGTCAGTGCTGAGGGGAGCGCCGCACTGTGTGGGGAGGGTCAGTGCTGAGGGAGCGTCGCACTGTGGGGAGGGTCAGTGGTCAGCGAGTGTTGGTAGCTTCCTAGTTTCCCCTCCAGACGTTAACGATTTCTGCAAGTTTCTGTATGTTAATTTAGTTAACTCTGTCTCCTCTTCTCTCTATCTCTGTGTCCCCCTCTCTGTCTCTCCCTGTCCCCCCCCTGTCTTTCGGTCTCCCTTTCTCTGTCTCCATCCCTCTCTCTTTTCTTCTCCCCCACTCTCCCCCTCTCCCGGACCCTTCTATCTGTTTCTCTCTCACTCTCTCTCTCTCTCTCTGCCCCTCTCTCTCCTCCTGCCGCTCCCCCCCCCCCGCCCCCCCGCCACAGGGTGTTGATGGTCCTGGGGGCTGGACGCGGCCCCCTAGTCAATGCCTCGCTCCGAGCTGCCCGACAAGCAGATCGCAAGATCAGAGTCTTCGCCGTGGAAAAGAATATCAACGCTGTTGTCACGTGAGTCCCGTCGTGGGGGGACAACGTGAGGGGACGGGGAGATGTCATATCTCACCCTGCGGCACTGAGATCGGGAGAGAGTGTGCGTGGGGGTGGGGGGGGTATTAAATAGGGGGGATCGAGTCAGTGAGAGCGGAGAAAAGATTTACTAGGATGCTCCCGGGGACTTGATGGATTGAGTTATAAGGAGAGGCTGGATAGACTGGGACTTTTTTCTCTGGAGCGTAGAGGGGTGATCTTATAGAGGTCTATAAAATAATGAGGGGCACAGATCAGCGAGATAGTCAATATCTTTTCCCCCAAAGGTAGGGGAGGCTAAAACTAGAGGGCAGAGGGTTTAAGGTGAGAGGGGAGAGGGTCCCGAGGGGCAATTTTTTCACCCAGAGGGTGGTGAGTGTCTGGAATGAGCTGCCAGAGGCAGTAGTAGAGGCGGGGACAATTTTAACAAGTGTTTAGACAGTTACATGGGTACGTGGGTATAGAGGGATAGGGGGCAAATGGGGGCAATTGGGATTAGCTTAGGGGTTTAAAAACAGGGCGGCATGGAGAAATTGGGCCAAAGGGCTGTTTCCCTGCTGTAAATCGCTGTGACGGGGAGAGTGTACGGGCGGCGGGAGTGTGGGAGTTGAAAACTCGATCGGGTTTTGTCTCCGGGGAGCGATGTGTGTGTCTCCCCTGCCCCCTCCCCCCCCCCCTCTCTCTCCCTCCCCCCCCTCTCTCTCTCCCTTCCCCCCCCTCTCTCTCCCTCCCCCCCCCTCTCTCTCCCTCCCCCCCTCTCTCTCCCTCCCCCCCCCTCTTTCTCCCTCCGCCCCCCTCTCTCTCCCTCCCCCCCCTCTCTCTCCCTCCCCCCCCTCTTTCTCCCTCCTCCCCCCTCTTTCTCCCTCCTCCCCCCTCTCTCCCTCCCCCCTCCACCAGCACACCCCCCCCCGCCGGCCCCTCTCTCCCTCCGGCCCCTCTCTCCCACACACCCACACCCTCCCACCCTCTCTCTCTCTCTCCCTCCACCAGTCCTCCCCCTCTCTTTCCCCTCTCTTCCCCAGTCTCCCCCTCTCTTCCCCCAGTCTCCCCTCTCTCTTCCCCAGTCTCCCCCTCTCTTCCCCCAGTCTCCCCCTCTCTTCCCCCAGTCTCCCCCTCTCTTCCCCCAGTCTCCCCCTCTCTTCCCCCAGTCTCCCCCTCTCTTCCCCCAGTCTCCCCCTCTCTTCCCCCAGTCTCCCCCTCTCTTCCCCCAGTCTCCCCCTCTCTTCCCCCAGTCTCCCCCTCTCTTCCCCCAGTCTCCCCCTCTCTTCCCCTCCCCAGTCTCCCCCTCTCTTCCCCCTCCCCCAGTCTCCCCCTCTCTTTCCCCCTCCCCCAGTCTCCCCTCTCTTTCCCCCTCCCCCAGTCTCCCCCTCTCTTTCCCCCCTCCCCCAGTCCTCCCCCTCTCTTCCCCCACCTACCTGCCCCCCCACAGTCTCCTCCCTCTCTTCCCCAACCCTCCCCCCTCTCTTCCCCCACCCTCCCCCCTCTCTTCCCCTCCCCCAGCCCCAGGCCCCCTCTCCCTTCTCCCCACCAGTTCCCTCCCCACTCCCCGGGTCACCCCAGTTCTCTCCCAGTCCCCCCCCCCTCTCTCTCTCCCCCTCTCGCCCCGCTCTCCCTCAGTGCCTCTGTAACCCGCTGCCTCT